>NC_056747.1:935031250-935141250 GCF_019279795.1 Protopterus annectens | reverse complement strand
GAACTGATTTCCAAAACTGATTTCCAATATCAAATGAGAAGAGCTACTGCTGTCTAAGGGTAATCATTCTGAGCCAACACAGTTAGAGTTTTGGAATGTTAATTGTAGGGGGAACAATACCTAACAGACCAAAGTTAGGGGAGATAAAAGACGGGACATTTTTCCTTACCAATCACGAGCAGCATCTTGCATTAGCAGCCAAATTTTATTGCTCTCAGGGCATTTCCAAATCATGTGATGAACATAGTCGGCATCTTGTGTACCACACCTCAAGCAAGTGGTATTCGTGGAGCCTCCTCTTTTGAAAATTCTAATTGGAGAGTGCTGTCATTGATGTACCAGCTTGAAGTGAGTAAAGGCTAGATAAGGAATATTATCAAAATCCAGCCAAGCCCCTAAGCTATATTCCCATTGTGTTTCTGAAATTGTAGTGTCAAGGGCTATAGTCCATTTAGTATGTAAGGGATCCACAGCTTTGACAGCCTGATTTCTGAGCCAGCTATCTAGATCTGCTAACAACCCCTTTCAAAAAGATCTAGTACACAAAAGCTTGTGTAACGGTAATGAAGTGCTCCTTATTAATACCTGCAATGTGGATAAAATCTCCATGGAATGATGAACAAAACATAATTGTAAATACTGCCACAATCTACAAACTGGCCCATTCAATTCCATTTTGCACTCCTAGAATGAAAGAAGCTCTTTTTGAACAGGGTTGCATAAATCATGTCAGAAAAATATCCCTTGACTAATCCACTGTAGCTAGAAGACAGTTGTCAATGGTATTGTGGAATTGAGCCAAATCCTAACCCAGGAGCTGGGCCAGTGCACCTTATCTTTTCTGAAAACCTCTTGTAAGCCTTGGTGTCCCTGCCCGAGGGTCACATATCTTGATTCTCCCATCTAGAGCAAAAATAATGTCCCTTACTCTAATCACTTGGAAATCCACAGGAAGCCAAGAAGGTGAAGGTAGTGTTTTACACAGTAACCTGGTATACTGTCTTGAATCAAGGACTTTCAGTCCCCCACTACATGCTGGGCTCATAAGTCTTTTGCATGACATCCTAAGTTTATTGTCTCATAAAAAGGAAATGTATAACTTTTGAAATTCTTCAGTGTATGGGGTTTTATCAAGGAAATGAATGTGTTGAGCAAATAAAAGATACTTAGGAAGAAGGCACATCTTAATAGGTCTTATTATGGCTAAGAAAGGAAGGCAAAGCCTACCCTACTAGCTCATTATTTACCTGGTAGCATAAATTCTAATATTCAAATCAGAAATGTCCCAAACATTATTAGAGAGATGCAAACCCTCATAAATATGTAAGTGGGTTACCATTATTTGTTTTTCCATAAGTAAAGAGCATTGCATGTTAGCGAAAAGAAGAAATATTTACAATGGTTAAGTGTAAGCCTAGAGAGAGCTGACCAAATTAGTTTAACATGTTTAGGATATCAGACAAGTATTTAGTTAGACATCTCACCCAAATCATACCTTCACCTGCAAACCATGATGAGGAGTAAGTATTAGAATTATTGACTTTGATATTTGCTTCTTCATGCTACTGACACAGACAAGTAGATAGCATCTCAAATGGCAAGAACAAATAAAGGAGGGGGGGGGGTAGACAGCAATGACAAAGTCCATACTGTAAAGTGAAAGGAAGTGAAATAATTATATTTGCAACAACTTGGTTTGCTGGATTATTATAAAATCTTACACAATACTAGGAAGCTTCCTTGAATCTCATAAACCTGCATGGCTGCCCATAAGATGTCCCACTCAAGGGAATTAAATGCTTTCCTAAAGTCAACAAAAGAAGCACCTAGTGACTTTTTTGCACCTCACTAAATTGAGCTGTAGTTAACCAAAGTCACACCAATTCTGAGCCCCCATGCCTGCCTTTAATAAAGCCCTGTTGCAAAGGATTAAACAAACTGAAAGAATTCTCTCCAGCCTGCTTGCCAAACTTTTGACATATAGCTTTGTTTCAGTTTGGGGGAGGGAGATTGGCAGATATTCCATAGGGGACTGGGGATCTTGCCCCAGTTTAGACAAAATGATGATTAGGCTAATCTAGATGAGGGCAGAAAGGTATCCAAGCCTTCAGCATCCTGAAAAAAATGCACACAACTCTTTGGCCAACAATTCAAAGTAGGCTGATTAGACATTTACTGGGATACAATCAGGACCAAAGGCTTTGCCTTTCTGCACAGATTTAATGGCTCTGGCCACTTCGCTCTGCATGATGGGCCCTGTCTAAAAGTTTCAGCTACTGTTGGGACAACTTGTAGTAGTCTCAGATTGAATAAGAACTTTGTAAGAATTCGAACCCTGGATTTTATTAGACTGAGATCAAGAAATGTAAATAGACCTACAGATATTGGCAATTATCTCATTAGTTAGGGAAATGTTGTGCTGGGGAACCCTGCTATATCACATTTCTAAAATATGACATTCTTGCTTCCATTCCTTGAACCTTTGTGCTAAGAAATTAGGGAAAGTGATACCGTTGCCCATCAAATGCTTTTCACCTCTCTAATCTACTTGCTTCTGTCACTAATCTGATCTAGACTCTTTCCTCAGGACAGTCTACAGTCTAAACAATTCCTAAAATCCGAGGCTGCTGCACTAATATTAGCAGTATTTCTTGTGAGAGAAAAAAAGAAGGGAGGGAGAGGGGCGGAGAAGGGAAGAGTGCTATACAGGAAATAGCACTCTGCATAGTTAATACATAATTGCCCCTGGTAACAGACATTACACCTTCGTGAGCAATGACTGAAGTAAAAAGAAAAAAATGAGAAAAACGAGTTAAAAGTCAGGTTGAAGACATGCTTCCCAACAGACTAAACTATCCATAGGGCTAATGGGAATACTGGCTCCTGTTAAATTCTCAAGGGCCTCTGGGGTGGGGTCAGGTGTGATGAATTGATAGCCATCATCTCCTTGACCTCCCAAATCCTGAAGTACAGCAAACCTGTTGTAAGTGCTGGCAGAGGATGATAGGTTCTGACAGGACTGGTCCTTTGGCCCAGATGTAGAAGGAGCTGCCTTAGGGAGTGGGGTAATTTCATAGGTTCATAGGTAGATACTAGGCTATCTGCCCTAGGGCATTTATAAGCCTAGCCATGCCTCTGTAAAGTAGGTCACAGAAGGTACCCTTTTAAGATTAGTTTACTGTGCCTCTGTCTAGCAGAGACACAGAAGAGATCCCAGGGGTGAATTTGCGATTTCCCATCCACGCGTCCAGATTTCGCTTGAAGAGGGTCAGCGAGGGGCTATGTCTAACATGAATTGGGATTCTATTCCAGAGTGAGGGGAGCCTCTGGGAAATGAATCTGTCCCTCCAGCATGTCCTATTTATTTTTGTGCTGAGGTTTAGGTTCCTGGAGCGTGTAGCTCTAAGGGACTTGGATTTTTTGAGGTGGAGCATGTCCATTAATTCTGGGTTTGACATGGCTTTGTACATCAGGCACAGATCGCCTCTGAGTAGGCGGTAAGCAACTGAGTAGAGCTGGAGTTTCTTTAGTCGAGCTGCATAGGACATCTGTTTGTAGCCCATGATCCTCTTGGTGAGGTACTTTTGGGGTCTCTCCAGTTGCTGCAGGTGTCAGGTAAGGTACATCCCAAAAGAGGCATTGTATTCAATTATGGGCCTGATGAGTGATGAGTAGAGGGGCATTGTATTCAATTATGGGCCTGATGAGTGACGAGTAGAGGGGCACAATGACCTCTCTTGATCTAGATGCGAACCCTTTCGTGATAAGGTGGGCTATATAGAAGGTCTTTCTAACCACTTTGGCAACGTGATTATCACAGGACAGATTACTATCTATGTTGGTCCCCAAATCTCTAATTACTTCTTCCGTACTTAATGGATTACCACCTATGTGGTAATTTGTGGGCACCTTGTTTTTCCCAAAGGGGATGACTATGCACATTTTAGCATTTAGCTTGAGGCCGTGGTTCTGGCACCAAGCATCCGTCTCTGTGAGACCCTTTTGGAGGATGCTTGTGTCAGTTGGAGATTCGATTATGGCCCCCAGTTTGCAGTCATCTGCGAACTTTGTCAGCCATAATCCCCCCGTGTTAGCCTGAACCTCGGGGAAGTATATACCGAACAAGAGAGGTCCCAGAACTGAGCCCTGTGGGAAGCCACTTGTAACTGGTTTGGATTCGGACATGGCACCTGCGATTCTGACCATGTGGGTTCTATCTCTGAGCCAGTTTGCAACCCATCTTGTGATATAAGGGTTGATATTTAAGCTGGTAAGCTTATTTATGATGCCCGAGTGGGGTATTGTGTCGAAGGCTTTTGCGAGGTCCAAGTAGGCTGTGTGGACTACCTTGCCCTCATCTATGGCTTTGGTAACTGTTTCAAAGAAATCAACTAGGTTTAAGAGGCAAGATCTGCTCTTAACAAAGCCGAATTGGGTAGGGTCCTGTGTCTGGAGCTCCCAATGTCTTTGTTTATGAGTTCCATGATAATACGCTCCATAGCTTTACAGACCAGACTAGTCAGGCTTATGGGGCAATAGTTTCCGGGGTCCGTTGTGGCACCACCTTTGTGGAGTGGGACCACTGTAGCTGTACGCCATTCTTTGGGTATATATCCTGTAGTAAGGCTAAGTTTGAACAGTGACTTAATGTGAGGGTTCAGTTCTTCTTGGAGCTCGTGTAAGACACAGCCTGGGACACCATCCGGTCCCATAGATGCTGTGTTTTTTGCTTTGGAGAGGGCAGCTTTCACCTGTGCATCTGTGATGTCAGGGAGGTTACATTCAGTTGGGATAGGCATTTGCTCCTTTGGGGGGGGGGGTTTGTGCTGAATCTGTCTGCCAGGATGTTGGCTATGTCTGTAGGTTCGGTATATCTTGTACCGTTATGCAGCAATTCAGAGCATATCTGGGAGTTTCCACCCATGTTCCTGACATAACTAAAGAAGGCCTTGTGATTATCTTTAGTGTCTAGGGCAATTTTTCTTTCGAAACTGGCCTTTGATGATTTTATGAGGGATCGAAGTTTCTTGCTAATACTGATCAGAGATGCCTTCCCTTTTTGGGATTTTGCTCTGTCATGTAGTAGCTTCCTCCTTCTGTTGTATAGTTTATTTATGGCCGGGGTCCACCAGACCGGTCTCCTGTTTTTGGAGGAGTGAGTCTTGGTTTTATTTGGGATAGCATGATCCACGCATTCCTGCAGGTGCTCGGAGAATGCATTTGTAAAGGATTCTGCGGATTGGGCTGTATTATCCTCTGGCCCAGGGGCTTTGAAGGATTCCACCTCAGTGTTGAGAAGTGCAAAGTTGGCTTTTGAGAAATTCTTTACAGTGATTTCCTTGGCTGGGGGTGGGGATGGAATATGGATGTCCAGGGAAATTTGTTTATGGTCTGATCTTACCAATGAGGGGTTTACCTCTGGTGTGAAACATAGAGTCCCCATGTTGGTGATGACCAAGTCCAGGTTTCAGCTTCTTTTGCACTGGGTGGCCTCTTTCTACATGCCTTTTATCTCTCACTCCAGAAACTATATCCATCTCACAAAGATCTTCCCAGGATTGACTAGGAGCTTTCTATGGAAGGCGATTATGAAATAGGTTGCTCAAGGTTCTCTGGGTGATCAAATGATGTATGCTGCCCCTCCAAATTAATAAAGAGTGTACTGGGAAAGCATAGTTTGCAGTGCCAGCCCAAGTAACACAACTTAAAATGGACTTTCTTATTTTTTGAAAAGGGCATTACTATAGTCTCATGCTAAATGTATTCCAGAGCCTGCTAATGTCAGTTTTCTTGCCAAGTTCTACACCCTTTTGGGGACAGCTTCCCTGTCATTATAGTCCAGAAAACAGATGATAAAGTCTCTTGGCAAATTGCTGGATCATATTTTTTTAGCCATTCTGTGTGCTCATTCAATTAAAGGCAGGGAGGAAAGTTTAAGCACTTTGGTCAGTTCTTTTCTAATGAAATCTATAGGACTGTTTCCCTCCTTTACCTTTCGGGAGACCTATTATATGGAGATTATTCCTTTGGCTCCTGTTTTCAAGGTCATTGATCTTAAACTCAGGCTGATAAGCCTTCATTTGCAAGGTAGTCAGATACGCAAACAAGTCTTACTGCTGGCTAAGATTATGGCGATGTTGAATAAGTTGCTGTGATGCTCTGAAGGTTTTCATCCTGTTTAGGGATAGTGTCTTTAAGATATGTTGCATCCTGCAATAATGCTTGCGCTAGTGCTGTTAAGTTGGTAATGACAGGCCATAGATCCTCTGACAAACCAGTGGTGGGAGGCTGAGAAGCCACCATAACAGATAAAATACAGTTGTTGCTGGCACTAGATTAAACACTTGGTAAAAACAGGCTAAATACACCAACGTAGTGTTCTAGGAGCCACAAAAGGCAAGGGAGAAGTAAGTAAAAAGGTGAAATCTTCTAAATATTGCCATTAAAATGGTGGCATAAAATGTGTGCAAAAGTAACTTAAAATGATCTCAGGGAAGTGGAGATGAATCAAAGAGAGTGCTCACTCATGAGCAGTCATATGCATGCACTGGTGAATTAATTATTCTTGCCCCTTACCACTAAGAAAACAAAATGGGAGGAATGAAAAGCAGATCTGCATCAGGCCTCAGAAAGGTACTGTGTTCATGATCAGCATTACGGAAGCAAAGAAATACACTGGCATATGACATAATCCTACTCTGGAACGTAGTAGAGTAACACAGAAAGCAACAACTGCTAAAGGGCACTAGCATTCATGATGAAAAATGTGCCTGAAAAAGCAATAGTCTAGGACACATGGTTCCTTAACCAATGAACAACTTTTAAATGGAACTGACAGAGAGGGTCAGATGTCAAGTAAGATCATCACATGCAAAGATAATTGAGGGATACCTTTATATTTACAGACATGCCACTTGACTGATTTGTTATCTGCAATTTTTAAAAATCCTCCTGCTGAAGACAATTCCAAAACTGTCAGTGCTATAACAACCAACAAAATACCCACCGCTATGGTGTGGGAGAGGATATTTGACAGTGAACACATTTTCTGAGTCATGCAAGCTCCAAGTATGTTGATACCTAGTGGCTAATGCATCAGAAAGAGTTGAGGCGAGAGTGAAGTGCACAACGGTCTGATCGCAATTTCTGAGTTGTCAAGATCGATTGGCATTCCTTGGCTAAGGAAGGGAAGGTGGGAATCAGAGCCTCTGACAGATGTCCCATTTTCTAGAATATGTAAGCATTCAGCATTAAAGCTTGCATATATGGTCTGAAGAGACTGGTAAGGAGCAGGCAAAAACTGTGTATGTTGCCTTGCCCTCTGAAACAGGGATCCATCTGCTGAAAGGACAATGATCTAATTTCTTTTCATAACCATACATCAAAAGTCATGAAAGTTGACCCAGTAGTCAGGGATCCTGAAACCTGTGTTGGCAACAAACTGTCCTTATCAAATATTGTAAGAAAGCCTTTTTTCCTCACACAGCTTTTATTTAAAAGAATAGTGTCCAGGCCCAGGGATGTAATCATTCTTCAGTACTCAGCACTTATGAGGCTGTTCAATGAATGTAATCCCTAATTTGGTATGCATCTGTCCAAACACTTGAAACAACTGGTGCAGCCACAATGCTCTCTCAGTAAATAATCAAGGGCATAAATCACAAAAACTATGCAGACCATCCCAAAACCTTATCACTCTTGTGAGTATCATACAGGTTACTAAGAGGCAACCTCTGCTCAATAGACCATATCCTTTCAGACATATTACACATTTGCAAGTCTAATCTCTTTTGCAACACACAGAACATGATGGAGGGATATGTATGCATCACAAAAAATACCTCTATTATGGAAACATTGTCTACTCCACATAAATGCAGTACCTCTCTTACTCTGTTCAAATGTAATTTGGATGAATGGATGGGAAACTGCAAATTCACCCCCAGTTTAGCACCCATGCCCCTTACAGAGAGGGGCAAAAAATAACTGCTGTACTTCTGGATTATCTGTATCTGAAAACACAAGGGCTAAAAACTATCAACGGAATGTAAGCCTAGGTTTCTTAAGATCCTCACAGATCAACAGCTTAATTAGTTTCAATGAACCTAAGGCAACAAGAGTAGATTACCAAACTGCAGTCACTCGAGATGAGAAAGTCATTTATTAAAAACAGATGCCTCAAATCCCAAAAAGCTGATACAGCTACTACAGCAGTCATAATGAAGACCTTGAGGCTGCTGAAAGGCCACAGGGTAACACCACAATCTGAAACTTCTCATCACCTACTTGAAGCATAAGAAGTCTCATGTAGGGTCAGAAATTGAGCAAAATCAAGTGCACAACATAGATCTAGAGTGATCATCTAAAATCATATGGGGAGGAGGACAATCCAAACTTCTCCCAAAAGGTTGAGTTCTGACATGGTTGTTGAGGCCACATTGTCAGGATGCATGTCTTCAGAACAAACAGAGACAGAGCAGTAAGATACAACTGGAATTGTCCCTGTCAGGGGAAAGCATGACACCTTCCAAGTGATGAGCCAGAATTTCTCCAAGGAAGCCCATTTATCAAAATGTCCCTTTTAAACATGATCTCCATAGTCTGACACCCACAGTAGTGGAAGAAAGGGGAAAAAGTTTACCTAACCATTTCTTTCTTCCATTCTGGATTTTTCTCAGGTTGAAGCTGGAGTGTCTAGTTACTCTGAGTATGTCGAGATGGCAGGTGTGAATTACAGATTCTTTTTGGTATACCATTACTCATGTTTTTACCCTGGAGCTTTTCTGCAATGGCAGCTGATTTTCTCTTCAACCTAACTCATAGGTCTCCATGGAGATGAATCTTTAGTGATTTTTAATACTTGGGTTGATGACAAAATCTACTAGCAAGGAATTACTTTGTCTTTTGGCGAGCTTCTGCTTTACACAAATCACTTCTACTGCTATCCATAAATGTGTCTACTCATTGCATTTAACATTCCACCTTAGCTTTGAAACCAGAGACATGGTAGTGCAGATAATTTCCTGGTCACATTACCCTGGTCCAATTCAAACTGGACCTACAAGGTTATTACCACCAGAATTGGAGCTGGTTATTTGTTGCGATTTGAGGATGGTTAGTCATTTGACCTTCTCTGCTTTGACTGAGTAGTTTCTTAAGGAAAATTTTAGTGAAGATCCAGATTTTTTAATATATTTGTTAACCAGGTAAGCCCATTGGACACAAGTGTTCCTTTTAGAGGTAGCCTGAGAGCACTTTCTGTTTGAGTCACATAATGACAAATGGAGGAGGAAGGAATCAAAACCTGAACGTTGTGTACAGAAAGCAGCTTAGTAACAGTTTATAGCCTTAATCCTCTGCACTAACTGCTAGACTGTTCACACATGGCAGCCTATAACTAGTGCAGTAAATACTCTTGCACCAGCTTGTGTATGTCCTAGGCCAGCTGCATGGAAACAGCCATGGTTTAACTGTAAACTGCATTCGTTGCACAGGCTTGTGTGTATCATCATCATCATCAGTCCTCACTTTCCCATTTTCTACATTGAGCCAAGTTATTGCATCAATTGTTGCCATCTTTCTTGATTCAATGCCACTCTCCTACCTTCTCCAATTGTCATGCCTGACTGTCGCAGGTTTTCTGTTATGCAATCTATACAGTCTCTTTGGTTGCTGGATTCCCTCATTTCCTATTACATTCTTCTGGCCTCTCCCAAATCTTCGTCAAAAGACTATCTTCTGCCTTCAAGCATATGCGCCCAGAACTACCATCATCTGTTCTCTCTGACCTTCTCTGCAATTGAAGCTACTTTGGCTCCTTCTCTGACATCCTCATTTCTTTATCAGTCCTACACTGTACAGCCTACAACCAGTTTCAGGCACTCTGTCGCCACCACCTCTAGCTTCCTCAAATGTTCTGCCTTTGCTGCCCAGGTTTCTACACCACACAGCAGTAATGGTTGCAACACTATTTTATACACCTTATTTTTCAGTTTCTTTGGCACTTTTCTGTCACATACGACACTTGATACGATGTGCCAGTTGGCTGCATTCCCTCTGTTTTTAGCTTTGACCTCCTCATTTAGGCTTCCCTTCTCTCCTAAGCCATCCCTCACAGATACATGAATCTGTTAGCTTGTTCCACTATCTTCCCTTCTATCTCAATATTCAGCTTCTTCTGATTTCCCTTCATTGCTGCAGTGAAAAATGTCTTGTCTGCACTCAACTTCATACTTTGTGCTTTAAGTTTTGCAATCCATTCCTCTGTGATTTGCTGAAGTTCTTGTTCAGGGTCTGCTTGTAATGACCCATCATCTGCATATAGAAGTTTTGATCATCTATCCTTTCCAACCTGTTTGCTAATGTAGTCTATCACCAGCATGAAGAGGAGATGGCTCAGTACACTAGGAATCCTTCTACAAGTCCAAACACAGTTTTTGTGTTATTGGGTCCATGTACACAGCTTGCAAAACTTCTACCATTGTTTCCAAGACTTTGAATCATCAAAGGACTGCCCAATCAGCTTTCTTCAGACCTTGTCTCATGCCTTCTCCATGTCGAGGAGTGCTTCAGCTGGACTCTTTCCTCATCTCCAACTTCTTCTCACCTATCTCATACTGAAAACATTGGGTCATTTGTGTGGCATTTTGATCTGAATCCAAAATGATCATCTCCTATTTTTCTTTCAGTTAGTCTGCATGTCTGTTTACCATTCATCCTCTCCAGCACGTTCATGAAGCATGACAAGAGTGTGATATCTCTATATTGCCTACAGTTGTGAATTCCCACTTTGTTCTTGTATACTGGAAGAAGAATGCTTATTCTCCACTCATCTGGGATACACACTTTTCTCGATACTGCTAGGAGTACCCTCTGGAGTCATTCTTCCCCCAACTCACCCAAAATCTTGATTGTATTCACAATGTGGTACAGCTGGCATAATGGATAAGGCCTTTGTTTCCCATGCACAAGGTAAAAGTTCTGATCCAGGTCAATACCTGTGTGCAATTTTCATGTTCTCGCTATGTCTCTGTGGGGTTCTTACCACTTCCAAAAAAGCTTGCAGGGTGTCTGAAAGTGAATGGGGTCATGGACAGCAGCACCAACTCTAGGTTGTGGCTTCAGAGAATGGGTTGTATAGACTAATGGCTTTAAGCATCGATTGTGTACTCAGTATCCTCTAGTTAGGTGAGCATGGATCACAGCCTGCACACTGTGACAGAGCTAGCTACTTGACAATGTAGAAACTGTTTGTAGGTTACGTGGTCATTGGCTAATTTCGCCAAAAACAGACATGGGTATTTGCAGGGTTTAAGTGGGCTGAGGACCTGGCTTAATCCAAGTTATGCAAGGAACCCATGATAACAGTGGGAGGGGTCTATGTGCCTCTACTGACCACAGTGAGTGTCCAACATATAGCATAGCAGCCCTGGGAAAATAAGCTACTGGCCTGCCAGTGACCATTTATCAAGCTTGGGTTACCTGGTATAAGCAAAGCAGCCCTGTGGAAATAAGCTATTAGTCAGTGTCCAGTTGCTCAGCTTGGGTTAATTGGTGTACCTCTGTCAAATGAAAGCTGGATGTAAAACCAATCAATCAATCTGCCAAACATAAACTAATGATTGCTACACTAAATATAGGTTCACTGACGAGATGCAACTTGGAAGTGGATGACATGATGGTAAGGAAAAGGATGAATATCCTGCGTGTACAGCAGACAAGATAGAATGGCAGAAGAGCAAAGCCACTTGGGATCCCGAGGCTATTATTTAGGAGAGAACAGATTAGAAATGGTGCGGGGATTGTTGTGAGGGGAGTGTTTAGAAGACGGTGAGGGATGTCATCAGAACTGGTGATAGACTCATGCCAATCAGAGCTCATAGGACAGTATTCATAATCTTAGCTTATGTCCCACATCAGGGTTGTGATAGCAAGGAAGAGTGTATTCAGGCAACAGTTGCAGGACCTATTAGATAAAATAGGACAATGCGAGTTGGTGTTAAAAATAGAAAATCTGAATGCTCATATCAGGATAGACAGAACAAGATATGAGGATTGCCTGGGTTTGCAATGGTAGGGCAACAGGACTAAAGAAAGATAGGTCATTCTAGATTTCTATAAATAACCAAAAGTAAATAAAAGACAAAGAAAAACACAAAGAACAAGGTAGTTAGATAAAGAAATATTTAATAAACCTCTGGTTCCTTGGCGGAAGCCCTCAGAGAAGTTCCATAAAATCAAACAAATAATTCAATATTAAATAATTCAGAATGCTAATCAAATTACATCAGTAATGACTCAATTTACAGTTTAAACACTAAGAAACATTTCCAATTACATTTGGAATTCCTATCTCCAGGTTTTAATGTACCAAATTTGAAAATAACAACAAATTTTTCAGACTTCCTCCTCTTCATCATCCAAAAAAACAGCATCTAACCCTTTACATGTTTATCAAACAAATGTACTGCAATAGGGCTCTCCACTTTTTTATTTCCTATATCATTAATGCGTTCTTGCAACTTAATTTTAAAAGACATCTTAGTTTCACCAATGTAACAAAGGTTACAGGGGCACCTAAGAAGACAACTACCTTGTCAGTTGTATAAAAATGGACATTTTAGTTGAAAGTTTAATACCATTAATAGAAATAAAAGTTAACCACATATTTACAAACATTACAACTGCCGCATAAGAAAAAAGGCTTTGGATCAGTTGAACAGGAAAACAAGAAAAATGCTTCACGCTTTTCAAATGATACATAAAAATCAGTGTATACCAAAGTTTATATATTCCTTATTTTGAAGTAGGTATGGACCTCTTCAAAATTGATTATATATCTAGATTTGCAATAGTAGGACTGCATACATATCTGCTGACCTCATCAGATCCAAACATAGTTTTGAAACAAGAAAAGAATAAGTCTAAGTTTATTTCCTTGCTTAGTTTAGCAAGCATATCGGTGTCAAGTGAGAATGGAAACCAAACCAGAAGTAGACAAAAATCAGGCAGCAACTGAATTTGCCAAAAAAAATATAAAGAGAAAGCAAAATATCTGGAAAAGGCATAAATATAGTTGCAAGTACAGAAAACTCCTTGAACAACCTCATGTTGATCAGGATCTGACTCATGAATGGTTAAGGAGAGGTGAATTTAAATCAAAAGATGAAAGGTTAATATTGGCGGCCCAGGATAGTGGACTACATATGTACTGGTTTACAAAGTCTATTGAGTATGTGGGAAAAACAGACAAATGTAGGTTCTGTAAAACAGAACTGGAAGTCACACATCTTGTTGCTGGGTGTGATGTGATACAGTAATGGCAGAGGGCCTGTATACTGAAAGGCATAATAATGTGGCAAGACTGTTGCATTGTGCAAACATTGCAATATTAAAGTAGCTGAGAAGCATTGGAAACACAAGTCACAAAGCATAGAGAATGATGAAGTTTATATCACATGAGATCACCTATTACCAACTGTTCAAAAAACAGATGCGAGAAGACCAGATATAGTAGTCCACGATAAAAAGACAAAAGTAGCATTGATCATTGACATTGCTACACCCAGTGATTACAGTGTCTTACTTACAGAGAGACACAAAGGCATAAAATACTAGAATTTGCAGGCAGACATGATGGCAACGTGGAAGAAGGATACCCAGACAGTATCAACGGTAGTAGGATCAATGGGTTTCATAAAAAAGAATTTACAATCTTATTTAGATATGCTACCAATCCATGTAACTCCATATGAACTGCAGAAACAGTCACTTCTGGGCACATTGTGAGTGCTGCGAAGAGCACTTTTGGCTAACATCAAAGACTGAAATAATACTAATTTCACAAACTTTAATCATACTTTGATTTAGGAATGGGGGCCCATTCCTGTCATGGTATTAGAAACTAAGAAGACTTGGAGAAATTAAACAAAGAAAGTACCAGTTAGTGATAAATATGTATGATATCTAACTAGTGGTCTAACAAAATGAATATGGACAAGCATGCCTCCTATACTCATACCTTTCTTAAAAGTAATGTATAAAAAGGGTTTTAACTTATCTTTAAAAAAATCATCCTGTCTTAAAAAAATGCCAATAGTCCCTAATTCAGCTCACAGTCTCACTGCTTATAATACTATACTCCATTCCAAAAACTATATCTCAATCCCTATGACTCATATCCTTATTCCTCTTCACTGGTTTATGTAATGGTTCATCAGTATGATTCACAATAATAACTTGGAGGTATGAATTATATACTTAATCACTACTATACCCGTGATGTAAAAACATTATAATAGTTCTAGTTCCTCCATTTAAAACATCTCATGTTCACTATTTAATTTTTTTCTTCTAATGGGGGGGGGGGGGGCAACTACATGCATGTAAAAATCTGTATTTGTATTATCCCCTCTATACACCTTAAACTGAATACCCCCAACCATTAATATCACATAAAATGATATCCAAATAATGCACTTCATGTTGAAAAGCATCACCTGTAAAAGAAAAAAACAAATAAAGAAGTTATGTACTCACCAAAACGTTCCATGTGTGTTGTCCATCTCACCTCCATTCTTTACTGGTTGGGTTCGGAAGAGATCCTAGGTTCCTACTCGGCCTAATACAAAGCTCGAGTTCTTTCACTAGCTCGTGACTAAACCCTATCCCATGATGCTCTTGGAGAATTCCCCAGATCTTGTTTGCAGATAAAGTTACTTAAAGGTCACCGAATAAGTGATAGATCAATGAAGAAGGTCAAAGACATTACTAGTCAATTTTTACCAGCTCGGTCCTCCAGGAGTGAAAGGCTGGGGGCAGGAGAGTGGGATGCAAGATGAAGGTGAGATGGACAACACACATGGAACATTATGGTGAGTACATAACTTCTTTATGTGATGTTGTTCTATCTCACCTTCATTCTTTACTGGTTGGGACAGCATCCTTAGCACCATCGTTCTTGGATGGCTCAAGTGAGAACATTCTTCAGAACAGTAGACCCAAAAGAGGCCCTGTTCCTGAAGGCCAAATCCACTTTGTAATGAGTGATAAAGGTATGAGGCCTTGCCCATGTTACTGCAGCACAAATGGTGTCAATAGTCTCGCCCTAAAGGCAGAACAGGTTGCAATGGCTCTTGTAGAATGATCTTTCACTTTATGGGGAACTTGTTTTTTGCTTGGTAAATAAAGGTGATACAATCTGATAGCCACTTTAAAAGTGTGACTTTTGACATAGGAACACTCTTTTTTGAGTCTGAAAAAGATACAAATAACTGGTCTGATTTTCTGAAATCCCTTGTTTCATGTAAGTAGAAGCGTAATTATTTATGTACATCCAGTTGGAACAGCGTATATTCTGCTTTGCTGCCATAATTAGGGAAAAAAACAGGTAATTCTATGGACTAATTCAGATTAAATTCTGAACATACTCTACGTAAAAAATATGGATTTGTTTGTAGAGATACTCTATCTTTGTGGAAAAGCATGTAGGTGGGCTTTATGGACAGTGCTTGTAGCTCTGAAACTCTTCTTGCAGAGGTAACAGCTATCAAGAGAATCATTTTCCAAGTAAGATACTTGAGGTTGTAGGATGATGCCAGCTGGAAAGGGGGAAGTATCAAACATGACAAAACAAAATTTAAGTCTCATGGCAGTGGAAGGACTTTAATTGGTGGTCTTAATAAAACAGTACCGTTCAGAAAGGCTTTACAGAGTTTGTGGGACATGACGTTAGGGCCCGATTCTCCCAAATAAAATTAGATATGGCAGCCAGCTGGAACCGAATAGTAGCTGCAGCTACCACTTCATTAACAGTTTTTGACAGAAATTCAAGAATAGAAGATATTGGGGCAGAGAATGGGTATATGTGATTATTCAGGGCAAAGAAGAGAATCGCTTCCATTTGCGTTTATACAATCTTCTTGTTGAAGCTTTATGGGACGAGACCCAAATATGTTTTACTGACATAGAAAGGTTAGGGAGCCTGGCTATGCTGGATGGCTGGAATTGGAGAAGCCAAGCTGTCAACTTGAGGGTTTGAAGGGAGGGATGGAGCATCCCTGATGCATTAGTCAGGAGGTCCGGAACTGGGTCTAGAATCCACGTCTCCTCCTGCTGATGAGGCCACAGGAAGGGGAACCAGACTTAACGAGGCCAGTATGGAGCGACAAGTATTAAATTCCTTCCCAGGTGACTGGCTTTTTGAAGAACCATTGGGATAAAGGGAAAGGGAGTAAAGGCATAGAGGAGACCCGAGGGCCAATCGTGAACAAGAGCATCCCTTGATAACTCCCAGAAGGGGGAATCAGGGCAAAGTAGCTGCTGCGTTTTGTATTCATGGACATGGCAAAAAGGTAGCAGCAAGGCTGGACCCATTTGTGGAAAATCTCTTCCGCCACTTCCTGTTTTAGGGACCACTTGTGAGGCATCAGAATCACTCTGCTGAGTTTGTCTGCAATCACGCTGGATTTCCCCGGGATGTGCATTGCTACCAGAAAGCGTTGGGAGGAGGTAGCCCAGTGCCATACTCTCTTGACAAAGGGGGTAAGTTCTGGTTCCTCCTTGTTTGTTTATGTACCATACAAGTGACATGTTGTCTGTCTGTACTGCAATAGTCCCTAGCGGAAGAGAGTCCTGGAATACTTGCAATGCTAAAAGCACTGCTCTCACCTCTAGAGCACTGATGTGCAAATGGGCCTCGTCGTCCTGCCAAGTGCCTTGAACTGTCCTTCCCAGACAGTGCCCTCCATCCTATCTGGGAAGCATCTGTGGTCACTGTGGCTAAAGGTTGGGGGTTGACCTAATGTTACATGAGTGGAGTAAAGCCACCAATGAAGGTCCTTCTTGCAGGATTCCGTTATCAAAATTTGGTGGGACATGGGTAGTTCCTGCATGGGCCACTGAGTGAATAGTAGCCACTGAAGTATTCTCATGTATAGGTGCACCAGTGGAATTAGAGTAATTGCAGCTGCCATGGTTCCCAGTACTTTGAGGATTGCTCTTGCCTGTACTTTTCTTTTGGAAAGAAGGTTTAGGACTCAGGATCGTAGGACTTTAACCCTTTCGGAGGGGAGTTTTGCCACCATGTTTCTTGTGTCTGGATCTGCTCCTATAAAGACAATATGCTGAGATGGCAAGAATGCAGATGTCATAGTTTATTGTGATTCCAGGTGAGAGCATAGATGTAAAGTGGTGTCT
Source organism: Protopterus annectens (assembly GCF_019279795.1). Taxonomy (NCBI): domain Eukaryota; kingdom Metazoa; phylum Chordata; order Ceratodontiformes; family Protopteridae; genus Protopterus; species Protopterus annectens. The sequence goes on along the minus strand of NC_056747.1, from coordinate 935,124,054 downwards.
CTTGCTTTGGACAGTAGATGCTCAGTGGTGGTGGATAGGAGCCAGTCGTCTAGGTATGGAAACACTCGGAATCCTAGGCATCTCAAGTGAGCTGTGACTACTGCTACACACCTAGTGAACACTCTGGGGGCTGTAGTGAGACCAAGCGGCAGAGCTTGAAACTTGTAGTGAGTGTCTCCCAGACGAAAGTGCAAATGACTCCTGGATCACCTGTCCATCTTTATGTGATAGTACACATCCTGGAGGTCTATAGAGCACATACAATTGTCTTGCCTCTGAAAAGGGAGTATTGACTGCAGTGTTACCATCCAAAACTTTGACTTTCTTACTGATTTGTTTAGTCTGCTAAGATCCAGGATGGGTCTCCGGTCCCCTGTTTTCTTTGAAACTAAAAAGAACCTTGAGTAAATTCTGGATCCTGTTTGGTCTGTAGGGACTGTCTGGATGACTCTTTTTTTCTAGCAACTTCTGTATTTCTAGGGTTGCTTGTTCCCTTTGACTGGGTGGAACGTCCGGGATGTTTTTTATGTTTGGGACAGGGAAAGAAAAGGGTATGGAGTAACCTCTGGATACAATACTTTGTACCCATTTGTCTTTAGCCAGGATTTCAGAACCACATTTTTCCTCCATTTTGACCCTTAGGATAAGGTTTAGTAGGTAGGGAAAAATGGACTCCTATGGCAGAGAGAGTTTTTCCTTCTTGTTCACACATGGTTAGTGTGTCTTTAACTTTTGGCCCGAACAGGGATGAGACATCAAAAGGGGCGTTCATGAAGGAAGATTTAAAGGGCTCTGCAAAGTCACACAACCGCAACCAGGAATGTCTCCTCAGGGAAATTCCTGAACCTGCTGCCCTACTCGCTCCATCGGCTGCATAAGAAATGAGTCTCATGGAGGAGTTGACCACTGAATTTAAGGTGGAGAGCTGAGAGGAAACCTTCTCTGATACCCCTTTCAGCTACTAAACCTTGGAGAGTATCTCCTAGCTCCTTCAGGAGATTTCTCTGAAGTCGGAAATGGGTGAGACAATTCAGCAATCTAAGTGCAAAGGTCGCTGAAGAAAAGGTGTGCTTTCCATATCTGTCCATCGTATGAGACTCCTTGTTTGGAGGATGGACAGAAAAGGATGTCTCAGAAAGTTCCTCCTTGGTGGTCGCCACCACTACCACAGCATCTACTGGGACACCTTTCATGAGAAAAGTCTTATCCATGGGTGAAGTTATGAATTTATTTGCCCTCCAGCGAACAGGTTCCACTGAATCTAGAGACTTCCATGCCTTTTGACAAACTAGCTCCATCAGTTCGTCGAAAGGCGGAGACACCCAAGTGGTGGAAGGGCGAGACCCAAAAGCCTTCAGGTATACAGACTCCTCCTAAGAAGGGTTGATGGACTTCCAGCAGCCTCTCTGCTTAAGAATCTCCAGGATGTTTGCGAAGGAGACATCTTCAGAGGGTGACCGTGGGGGACCCTTCTGAATCATCGAGGTCTGTATTTGATGCGATGGAATCCTCTGGGGAGTCAAAATGCTTCCTCTTGTATAGTCTCTTCTGAGGGACCTCTTCAGAAAGGTATTCTGGAGAGGTTTCGCAAGAGAGGGTTTCATCCAATGGGGTATCCTGAGGTTTAGGGTTTCCATGTCTGTGTGGATGCAATGGTGCCGAAACAGACACCAGTGTCTTTGAGGGAAGAATGTCTGCATCTGAGAGTGGGGCTGCTAGTGGAGACAGCACTCCTCATTACCTCGAAGGCCCCCCGCCCCTGGTCTGAGGAAGCTCCCAACTCCGAAGAACCAGAAGGCATCCCAGAACCAAAGGGGTTGGCTCCGAGGCCAGTGTAGGAGCCAAGCTCAGCCGCACCGAAGCCCCGAGAGGCAAGTTTGGATCAGACAAGTGTCCGATCCGACTCTCCTCCCCAGACCTGGCTGGACAGCATTGGCTCCTAGACCCCTCGAGTTCAGACAGAACTGAGGATGTCAGAGTAGTAGTTGGGCCCAAAGATCCTGGTGTAAGTCTCTGGTCCGACGGTTCCACTACAATCAGCTCCAGACACTCTGACTCTGAGGTCCCAGATTGGATCAGGGGAGGAATAGATTGTGGAGGGGTAGTCTTGGCCAGTTCCAAATCCCTCTGGGTGGGATCTGACAACAGTCTAGCCAGCACCAGTGTCCTTAAGAGTCTCCACACCACACAATACACATCTTCAACAGAGAGGCTGCTGGAGGATCGACAGGAGGGACTAGGAGAATTGACTGAAGCAAGGGTGATCTCAAAGTTTGAGAAACTGGCTCCAAATTTGGGGACCGGCTCCGTAGGTAAAACTCCATTGGCACTGAAACCTCTCAATATCAGCTTGTTTCTTCTCTCAAGCAACACTCTGTGACTGAATGAATGGCAGAAGGCACATGATTCCTGTAAATGGACTGCGCCAAGGCAGTAAACATAAACAGTGTGACCATCAGTCAACAACATTTTCTGGTTACATTTTCCACACTTCTTGTATCCCGAGGGTTTAGTTTCCTTAGGTTCCTTGGACATTATGCTTACAATATCAATAACAAGAACAACAACAACAACTATAATAGCTTAAATACTAATAGAGAATATATATATATATATATATATATATATATATATATATACACATTTTTTGTTTTAAACAACAAGAATCAACTAAGCACAAAAGAATCAACTAAGCATTACAGTTTAGCTAGAGAAAAGAGGCAGTTCTCTAAATTAAATAAAGCTGCCTAATATATAGAGAAATTAAAGAAAGGGAGAAGAAGGCCCTCTACGTAAAACGGGCCAACGGTAGCCCTCTAACTTAAACGACCTTACCAGGTAAATAGAGGGAAAAAATACCTTAAATTTACAAAGCTCTCCAACTCAAACAAGCTTGAATAAGGTAACTAAGGGATGCACTCTACTAAAAGGGCTTAAAAAGGTATAACTTTAGCCAGGATAGGGAAGGGAAATAGGCCTAGAGAAAGAAACGATGGCCAACAGCAAATAACCAACAGAAGCGAACACACTAATGAATTTCCAACAAAAGTATAAAACACTAGACATCTTTCTAAGTATGTATCAACAACAGTTATTCAAGAGTAAGGAAGAAAAAATTTCCACTTAGCTGCAGCCAGAATGGAAGCACCTGATTTTGTTTAGCAGCAAACAAGATCTGGGGAACTCTCCAAAAGCATCCTGGGATAGGGTTTAGCCACGAGCTAGTGGAAGAACTCAAGCTTTGTCTTAGGCCGAGTCGGAACCAAGGATTGGTTCCGAACCCAACCAGTTAAGAATGAAGGCAAGATAGGATAACATAACAACTATTAATACCCAAATTGTCAATAAAACATTTTGCTCTATCCAGTCCTATATGATATATAAAAATCAAATCATCTATAAAACATTTAAGAGTTTTAACATATCTTTAAAAAATCCTCCTATCTTAAAAAATTCCAGTTGTCCATAACACAGTCTCAATACTTATAACAATATATTCCATTACAAAAATTTATATCTGAATCACTATGATTTTGTATCCTTATTCCTGCTTACTGATTTATGTAATGGTTCATCAGCATCATTTCTACCAATAACTTAGAAATAAGAGTTATATACTTGATCACTACCATATAGGATCATAGGAGGTTACTAGGCTAATGACCTTAGGGCCCTTACAAGCCTAGCCAAGCCTTATTTCCACGATCAGCACCTATCACCCCTGTCCAAGAGGGACATAGGTGGAACCCCTGGGGTGAACTTACAGTTACCCATTCAATCCCTGATATACAAACATTACAATAGTTCTATTAGCCTCCTAGCTTTGCCATTCTAGACTTTAGATCAATACATGGTTCATCAAGAGAGACGGTCACAGGATCACTTATAATAATAGCCAACATGTAGCTCAGGTAGAATTCCTCCTAGTAAGGAAGGACAACGAGGTAAAATTAAAGATGGGAAAGCTATCCCCCATTGAAACAGTAGCTCACATTATAACCATTGGGGGACAAAATCAGCAGAAAGCAGTGGTCAGTGATGGATTTATGGTCAACACAGACTAAGCTGAAAACCTGGAAGTTGAATGGAACAAAACCACGTGAGTTCAAGGACATAGTCCAAGCTATATGGGATGAGTACCAGAGCTCAGAGAGTAATCAAGGAAGAAGATGGATTAGAGTCTAGGAGCCCCTAGAGAATAGTCCTAGCAAAGCCTACTCTGCATCTAAAGAAGAAGTCTGCTTTGTAGTGCTTGATTAATGTGTGTATATATGTCCAAGTTGCTGACTCTAGTATATTTCTAGAATGTACCCCTTTCCAAAATGCCACAGGCATAGCCACAACACTGATACAGTTGGCACAGAAATTGCCTGGAAATGTCTTGTCATAGTGAGAATAACAAAAACAAACAGGACAACCATTTATGTGGTCAATAACACCACATACACAAATGCCATAGCTATAGCCAACCTGCTGGCAGACAGGTTCAGTGAAAACTTCACCCCCCTGTCCCCCCATCAGTAAACCAGAACATCCCCAGCACCTGCTCCCCCCTCCCCTCATCACCAGGGAGCACGTCTTTAATGCCCTCTCAAAGGCAAAAAATACAGTCTCCATGGGACCCAATAACACCCCTGGCTGTATCTTACATGAACTCAGGCATGAGATCTCAGCTCCATTAGACACCCCATTCAACCAAAGCCTGAGCACCGGGTTCATCCCAGCTGAATGGGAGGACAGCCACTGTCTTCCCTCTACAAAAAAGGTGGAGCATCCACTGACCCAGGCAATTACAGGCCCATCAGCCTAACTAGCCTGATCTGCAAGGCCATTGAATGCAGTATCATGAAACTTATAAACAAGGACATTGGCAACCTCCAAACACTTGACCCCACACAGTTTGGTTTTGTCAAAGGGAGATCATGCCTGTTAAACTTGGTCGACTTCTTCGAAACAGTCACCAAAGCCATGGACGAGGAGAAGATGATGCACACCGCCTACCTTGACCTAGCCAAAGCCTTCAACACTATTCCCCAGTGGGGCTTAATAGATAAACTCTTCCAGCTAGGCATCAACTCATTTGTTACCAGATGGCTAGCTAACTGGCTCACTGATAGAACCAGCTCAGTCAAAATAGGGGAAGCCACCTCTAGTAGTACACCTGCAATGAGCGGTGTACCCAAAGGACTGGTCTGGGGCCTCTACTGTTTGGGATATACTTTTTGAGGTACAAGCCAAAACATGTAGTCTGTGGCTGACCAAGTATGCAGGTGACTGCAAGCTGGGTACTGTCTTAAATTCCCCTAGTGATGTGAACATCCTCCAAGAAGGCCTTACCCATACTAATGACTGGTGCCAGAAGCATGGCATCAAACTGAATGCCAAGAAATGCATCATTATCCCCTTTGGGGAAAATGGCATCTCTACTAATTATCACATTAATAACAACATCCTAAGCAATGCAATCAGTAGTGAGGGACTTGGGCACCCAGGTTGATAGCAACCTGACTTTTGACCACCACGTTGCCTCTGTTGTACTGAAGTCTTTCTACATGGACCACCTCATAAATAAGGGTATTTCATCCAGGAACAGGGAGGTCATAACATCCCAGCACTCCTACCTCATCAAACCCATTATTGAGTACAATGCCCCCTTTGGCATGTATCTTGCCAAGCACATGCAGTAGCTAGAGAGACCACAGAGGTTCCTGACCAGGAAAAGCCAGGGTCCCAAACACCCATCCTACACAGATAGGCTAAAAGCCCTGTCCCTCTACTCAGTCTCGCATAGACTGCTCAGAGGTCACCTGTGTTTGGCATACCAGGCCATCTCAGACCCAGCCTTGATGGAGTTGCTGCATATCCATAAGTCAAACTCCACTTGCGCAACCCACACGGAAGGCCTCAACCTGGTCTATGACATTTGGCAGGATAGATTTGTGTCAAAGACTCCCCCATCGGTGGAACAGACTCCCTCTCCATGTCAAGCAGAGTACCTCTCTAGCCCACTTTAAGAGGAACCTGTACGACTGGATGGGAAACAGAAAATACACCCTTGGGATCCCACCTGTGTCTCTGATGGACAGGGGAAACCGGTGTTGATTTTGAGGGAACATGTGTGAAATTCTTGGCTAGACTTATAAGGGCCTCCAACCCAATAGCCTAGTATCATCCTATGAATCTATTTATACATTGTCTGTTTAGACACAGTTTGCCCCTTTTCCTTACATTCATAGAAGATGAGTTGATTAGAAATCCTAAAAGTATGTTCTGTCATTAATGTATCTGAGTTGCTTGTGGACATCCAGAGTGTACAGGATTCTTTCTCCCTAATTATTTGGCTCTGGAAAGAAAACAAGAAAATTAATAGCCTGGCTTAGTGTAAACTTAAGCATAAAAGAAGGATTTGCTCTCAAAGTAACTTTGTGAAATCTTGTGTAATCTTTGTGAAAAATGAGATAGGGGTGACTCAATAAGAGCCTGTAACTCTGATACCATTCTTGCACAAGTCAGAGCAAAAAGCAATACTATTTTCCAAGAGAAGAACTTCAGATCAACATCATGAGCAGATTTGAAAGAAAACAGTATAAATTGCTCCAGAACAAAATTAAAATCCCACTAAGGAGCCACGTACTTTATACGTGGATGGATAGCATAAATCTTTTCAAAAAAATGCTTCATCTGAGGTAGGGTAAAAAGGGGGAGGGGTACCTAATGGCAGTCAAGCAGATATGTCTGAAAGATGAATCTTGACAGAAGAGTAAGGGAGACTGGAGGATAATAAACCACAGGAATCTAAGCCTTAAAAGGTCCAGGTTCTTGATTTAGCACCAACTAGAAAATCCAGTTCACTTACCTATATATGATAAGAGGTTTATTTGCCTCTTTTAATACCTACTACACATCTCAGAAAAGTGGTGCTAAAAGTATTAAAATTATATTATTCAGGCAGTCCACTACAGATGTTTAAGGTTTTGATGTATCAAACAACCCCTGTCCTGTGTGAGTAAGTCCATTCTGTGAGGAAGTTTTTGATAATTGCCCTTGGCCATTTTCAAAAGAAGGGAGAAAGCAAAGTTGTGTAAGTAACCTTATCATAACAGTAGATGTTCAAATGATTGCTGCTGCTGGAGCCTAAGCTATAGGGGTTATATCCTGTGTAAGATAGAACAGCCAGCCAGCTTCCAAAGCTTCAGGGCACCTTGCACTCACCAAACCATTAGTCAACTGAAGCTGAACTGACTAAAAGGCTAGCTTTGGGCACCAAGCCCTTTAGAACTTTCATGCCAGCTAAGAGAATGGGCATAAGCTCTGACAGGACATTGCTAGGAAAAGTAAAATATATGTACACCTTAACAGAAGACTAAGTCAGGCCAAAGGATAGTAACTCGCACAAATACTGTAAAAAACAGGGAAATGCTAGCCCCAGATGGATGCTGGTTGTTTTCTTGGCACCAACTAGAAAACCTTTTCCATCTCCTGACATATGACTTTCTAGTAGCAGGCTTTCTTGCCTCCAATAGTATCTGCTGTATGTCTGCAGAGAATAGGCGCCTAAAAGGTATCATAACCCCATTATCTATCCAGTCTGTTGTGGTTGTTTGGGGTCTGAATGTATCAAACATCCTTGACCTTAGAGGAGTAAATCCAGCTGTGAGGAAACTTGTGATAATTGCCACTGGCCAATTCCAAATAAAGAGAAAGAACCACTGTTGGTTTGGCCAGGAAAGAGTCACCACAATGATCTTTGGGAGTCCTTCTGAAAATTCAGAAACCCCCCCAAAAAAAATCATTGGAAAAGCATATAGGAATATTCCTGTCCAAGGAAATGAAAAGGCATCAGTCTTCCAGACCTTCTTGCATGGAGTGCTGCATTTTGTCAGCTGATCATTTTGAGAAGAGGCAAAAAGGTCTTCCTGAGTAATTCCCCACAGGTGAATCAAATTTTGAAAGACTCTCTTATCCAGTGAGAGTCTGCCTTGGTCCTGCTCAGCTTGTCTGCCGCTGCACAGTTTTGCTCTGATGGCATGTTACTGCCTGTAAAGTGAGACTGCCCTGTAAAACTATATCCCACACTAACATGGCTAGTCTGAAAAGGGGGTAAGATACGGTTCTACCTGGCTTGATTATGTACCACATCAATGTGATATTGTCTGTAACTACTTGAAGAGGTCCTGGGGCCACTGATGATTCAAAGAGCTTAGACCTTTGCAAGATCTAGCATTTTTTCATGTTTATGTGCTTCTGTCTGCCTTTCTTGTCCCAGAGACCTTGTATTTTTATTTCCCTTGACACTGCTTCCCAAGCAAAAACAGAGGAGTTAGTAGTGACAGACTGCTCTGGAGCAGAAGGGAGGAATGGGAACCCTGGATTCAGAGATATCTGATGCCTCCACTGAGTGATTTCTCTTTTCAAAAATTCCTGAACTGAAATTTGAAAAGACAACAGGTGTTGATGATAGGAACACTTCAGATACCACTGTATATTTCTCATGTGGAGTCTTTCAAGAGGTATCATTAGAATCGTGGATGACATGAGATCCAGAATCTTGAAGTATCCCTCACTGAGACAGAAGTTCACGTGGAAAATCCCTGGAACAAAATACATTTTTTAGTCTAGCAGGCACCTCAGAATCACAATCCTATGTGATGGAGTCAAAAAAGGCTTGAATGTTGTCTTGGAATTCCAGCCTGTGTAGGACTCTGCAAAGATAAGCAAGTCTTTTAAACACAGAATAATGTGGATGCCCTGTGGCCCACAATGGGTTATGACAGGAGCTAGACACTTTGTAAAGACCTTTTGAGTAGAGAATAACCTAAAGGGTAAGGTAGAGAACTGCTAATGTACTCCAGACAAAAAAAAGCCATAAATCTGGATGAATAAGAATGTGATGATATGCATCTTTTAAACTTAAGGTTACTAAAAAAGTTCAAATAAGGAAGAAGGGGTAACAGGTTGTGAAGTAAAACCCGTTCGAATTTGTGCAGTATCAAAAACTGAATCAGAAAAGAAAGATCCAGAACTGGTTTCCAAGAATCCCTGCTTTGCACTAAAAATATTACTGAATAAAAAATTTTCCCCAATTAGGAAAAAGGAATAGTTTCTATGAGACAGCATATGATGCAGGACAGGAAGGAAGACCAAAGAGAAATGTTTGGTCTAATGGATGAGGAGGAATCCTCTGAAAATCAGGAATTTCCTCCCACTGCCATTTGTATCAGGACCCATTTGTCTGAAACAGTCTGTTACGGAAGAGAAAAATGGATATTTAGACTTTGTAGAAGGGGCAAGGGACTGCTGGGGGGTGTTGTCATCCTGTTTTGATTGACTGTCCTTTGTTCTGTGTGAGGGTTCCCACACTCTTTTTGGAAACTCCTTGCCAATATTTTTTAAATGTCTGCCTACTAGCAATCAGGTGAGATGCTTTATTTTGTTTCTTGCCAAAACTGGACAAGGGAGCAAAAAAAAACAAACATAGAGAATTCATTGAATGAGGGCTGAAAAATCTGAAACATTCCCTGAATCACCTTATCTCTCTCATCACACTTTTTTGATAACCCCTGCAGCAGAGTCCAAAAACTAAATCTCTATCCACAGGAGAATTCAAAATTCCATTCTTGACATTTTCTGCAAGTTTCTGAGAATAAAGCAGGGCAAAGCTTCTCAAAACAGTACCAGTAGCAACAGCCTTGAAAGCAGTATTTACAGAGTCATAAACTAACTTCAAACAAGTAGTGACCTGAGGAAAAGAAGACAATAAACCAAACAAAGTAGATTTTCCTGACAAGATGACATGGCAGCTAAACATTCCACAATTTTTTACAATTCAAGAAGACTTGAATGTACTTTTGGACTTCTGGCCTCTGTCAGGATAAATTTCAGCATATGAGCCTGACTGTTTAAAATTCTAAAGTCAAAGTTGCAGAAGCATAGACATTTTCCTCAAACTTATCAATAACTTTACAATGCTTATAAGATGGATTAAAATGAACAAATTGCTCAGCAGCTGGATTAACTTAGCTATAGCAGCTGGAGCAGGTCTGGGATTAATGTGTAAAAAAAATTGAAAGACTCCGGTACCTTGTACATCCTAGTTGTTTTTTTAGGGGCAGCAGTTTGGCTGTCAGGGAAACCACAGGCTGTGACAAACACATCTTTCAAAGTTGATTGCAGTGGGGGTGAGCTTAGTGTTCTGTAAATTCCAGTTGTAGCAGATCATGGTATTTTATAAGGGGTTTGAAAACCTCAGTATTCTCCCACTGAAAACACTGGCTCATTCTGGAAATAGTCTCAGGGAAAGAGAATCCATCACAAGATGATTAAGATACCATACCATCCTCAGAATCTGTATCAGAAACCTTGGGAGAAAAAAATGCTTATGTCCCTTCACATGCCCCTACAGATTTAAAATCTTGAACTTCTTGGGAAAGAGGAATCCCTTTTTCTTTTAAAAGAAACCAGCTTACAGGAAGGTACAAAAGCCTGCATAAGACCCCAAGCCAACTGAATAAATGACTCATGTCCAGAGAAACTGACACAGCAGAAACTAAATGCTCAGTTCTTGCTTTCTTTTTGGCAGGAACGTCTGGCTCCAGGATTCATCCTGACCCAGAGGCAATGATGTCGAGCACATGAGGCAAGATGTTGAAGCCAAAGTCTACAGGGCTATCAGATCCTATGCTGGTGCAGTTCAGGGGTTTGGACCCCTATACATCAGAACCAGAAAGCGATGCAGTGTCAGAACAATGACGGATGGTATCAATGGGTTCATTCTGAGCCCTCTCCTAGGGGATGAGGCAGGAAGGATCCTCAGCTGAACCGGTCTCCTCAGGGACATATGGTTGCCATCCATTTTGGTTAAGCTTCTGGTGGTTCAACAGACCTTGAAGAAGCTACAGACGGTGGTCTTAAAGGTAGCTTTTGAAGTATCTGAAAATGAAGACTGGGGCTGATTGGACCCAAAGAAAAAGAAGGCTTTGGGGAGGGAGTTTGATCTTCACTGCAGTTTGTCTGACTGCCAAGACAACTTAACTGCCGGACTGGGAATAGCGCTTGGTTCCGGAGACCTTTTTTTGGTTTCTCTGTCCTTTCTTCTCGTCACTTCTCAATTAGTTTTTCTCAGTATTTCTCTGTAAACTTCTCTCTATTTTTCTTTAGATCTTTCTTTCTCTTTTTTTCCTTCTTTTCGTCTGAAGAAGTAGAGTTGGAGAGTGCCTTGGATTCTGATGATATTCTGGACCCTGTCTAAGGGGGAAAAAGTCCCTTAGGAATAAGTATCTTCCTTATGGTTTGAAGAGCTCTGGTGCCAAAGGCAGCACAAGCACTGCAGCTATCCTCTATGTGGGAAGGATCTAGGCAGTAAACACAAAGGGAATGGAAGTCTTGGGGGGTGGGGACTTGTGTCCACAGGTTTATCATTTTTTCATTTGAAACCAGTGGACTTTTCATTCATCAGAACAACTTTTTTACACTAAGAAAATCTTTACAACAATGACAATAATAGTAACCTCTCTGAATCCTATTATATATACCCAACTACAGTATCTATCTATATATATGTGTATGTATAAGTAAAAATATATATGAAGAGAAAAACGCAATGTATACTATCTTACTTGACTGCTATCCTACTAAGATCTATATGAAAATTACTATGTAATCTATAGAATATTACGAAAAAGTTCTATCCAGCACAGTTGAAAAATATCTATATAAAGGAGCTATCTAACAAACCTATCTACATACTAATTTAGAACAAACAAGGAAACCAACAACTATCCTAGAGGGAGGAGTAAGAAGTGAATCAAAAAATGACTATCACTTATTGTGAAAGTATTGGAGCTCTTGACAAACAATTCTGGTCTGACAAGCGGCAAATGAGATCTGAGTTAAGTCAGCTAGGAGGAGGGAATTGTGGGTAAGAGAGGAGTCAGAGCTCTCAGATCCTATATGCTGGTATAAAGCACCAAGGTTTGATCTGATTGGCTCAGACATCCTACATGTTGAATCAAACAAAAATAGACAACCTGAATACAATGAGTGTTGTAGCAAAATTTCAACTGTCTGTTATGGCTGGAGGCAAACAAATCTATCTGAGGAGTTCCTCACAGATGGATCATCATCATCACTATCATAAATCCCCTTATTCCCATTTTCTACATGGGCTCTGCCTTTGTGTCAACTGTCAGCTATTCAATGCATCTCTCCTATCTTCTTTGACACTCTTGCCTGACTGTTGCAGGTCTTCCTTCACACAATCCATATAGCTCTTTGCTGGACCTCCTTGTTTCCTCTTGGCTTCTTCCTGTCTGAGCATAGTCTGTAAAGAATACTGACAGGAATCTGAGTCTGTAATAAACTTTTTTAATGACAACTCATAAAAACCAAAAGACCAAAAGTCTAGCAATAAAATCAGGGGTAAAAGTGCACTTTTTCTTGACAAAGAAGGTGCTAGAGAGCCCAGCCAAGATGGTTGCCTAAGCCCAAAGCCCTGGATGGGGCCTGCAGAGATTTGGATAAAAATAGTGTTCCCAGGAAGAAAAAGAAACCCATAAGAAAAGACGAGGTAGCAGGATCAAAAGGAGGAACAGATGGTTGTATGTAAAGCTTAAAATTTAGCGGAGTAATTGTGCATTTTGTTTGAAAAGGTAATCACAGTAAGCAAATATTTGAGGTCCTTGACAAAAACAATAGAACAGCAACAACCAAGACGTCAAAAGGCTAAAGGGAAGTTTAAAGATTTGGAGGAAGGTAAAGCAGCAATTAACGCTGAGCTGCAGGAAAAAAGCCTGAAAAGAACGGTAATCTTGAAAATCATTCAAGAAATAATAACATCATGATAAATGGAATACAAAACAGAGTGAGCAACAGTGAACTGGAACAATTTATAATGCAACTTTTACATGAGAGATTTGTTATACCAGGAAATCAAGCAACACTAAGAGAGAGGATACGCAGAGTGGGTGGAAGCAAGCATCAGCAGAAAGAAGACCCAGGCAGGTTTTGGCATGCTTCCATTCCTTTGCTGAGAAAAATGAAATAAGGCAAGCAAAAAGACTTATAGTTACCCCATTTGCAGGCATATTTATAAAGGTGAAGGAAGATTTTTGGTGACATTTTCAATGAATTTTCTTATATGTTTTTTTTTTATATGTTTTTTATTGTTGTTGTGGACCTTTAAGATTTGGGTCTTTTGTTATTGGTTTGTTCATATCAGCTGACAAGTTTGAACTGTAACTTTTAGTTGTTTAGTTGTCTGATGAAGCGATAGGAATTATCGTGAAAGCGCTTACTTTTTTTATTTTTTATTCTACAAATAAATACAAGTTTGTTAGTGGAAGACTGGTGCATTTTGTTTGTTCTATATTTATAAAGTTGTTTGGAAATTACTTTAAACTCTCTAAATGAGAAACAAAGGTATGCTGGAGGAATTAAATTAACTGAGAATAAATCAAACAACTGTATGGATAAACTACCCTGCAATTCTGAAAGTACAACAAGAAGCGGAACTGATCAGATTACATAATATAGAGTATGTTCAAAAATTTAAACAATGGTATCATAGACAGTTAAAAAAGCCAGGAAATAAAAGTCTCAGTCATCTGCCAGACATGAACTGGGACAGCGGCCTTAGATATAGGAGAGGTGACATGAAGACACTGGGAAAACACAATATCAGATGCTAAAACCCCTGCAGGCAAGAAGACAAGACAAAGAAGTACAGAGGTGTTGCATGTCACTAAATGAGATGAGTAGGAAATAAATGACAAAGACAAACACAAGAAGATGAGAAAAGAGACAAGAAGGTGAAAAGGAAAGGGACAAAAGAACAAGAAGCCTCTCCCAAGGGGTATTTACGCTCAACAACAGAGAAAGAAGTAGAGACAGACAAAGGAGAATTGGAAGGAGTTGAAAGAATGGTGCACCTGATGGTTTGGGTGACTCAGAAGTGAACTGCTAGACAAAAGAGGGACTAAATAAGCAGAACTATAGCATTTATGAAAACTGGAAGAGTTGAAGAAGTGGAAGGCAGAATGACAGAAGGACTAAAAGTAACCACAGAAAAAGCAAGAACCAATAAATAAATAGAAGGAATGGACATTGGAAGGCAAGTGATTGTGGACAGTTCAGGAAGGAGGTTATATATATGAGAAAGATCCTTATCTTGTGAAACATGCCTCAAAGAACACAAAATCAAAACTTTACATATAATTGAATAAAATGAATTGATTCCCAGTGCACTGATAGTTAATGTAGTCGAGGAGGCAAATGGGCAAGCCTCCGAGGTAAGTGATATATTTTTCATAACTACTTAATGATGTACAATAAACAACACTGAACATAAGTTTAGTGATCATGCCTGAGAAAAAAATAAGTAATAATTGCTGATGTAACAACTAGGGAACATGAAAAAGAATGTATGGGGGAAAACAAGGGAAAATTAAACAACACCCCGTAGACAAATGTGAAATAAAGGAGCAATGGTATATAAGCAGCACAGCAAACAGCTCCAAAACTGAAAAAAAAATGTTGGACAATTGCAGAAATGAAGCTGGAGTACTAGACTGGTGACTAACAGCATACCTCTCAACTTCTTAGCACAAGAAATCTGGAGAAAGCCTCAGTTAATGGAGAGTCAAAGGTCCACAACCACAGACATATTTTAACTATAGCTCTTATAACAGCCTTTGTTGTCACCTCCTTCCTGAAAGATATGAAGTCTGAACTGCAATGTCACCATGGAATCAAAAAGACGTGTGGAAGAAAAGAATATATCAAAAATATGAGACAAGAACTAGCTCAAGGAATGAAAGGGGAAGGGTGGTTGTACACATGGAGGGGAAAGGTATCCAAATGAGAGGGAATACATTGCCACAAGGAGCATTTTGGTACAGGCAAACATGTTAGACAGGTTATTAGGGAAGGAAAACCTAATGAAAATAACGGAAGGAATCCAAGTAAGGGAGAAACATGTATCAGATCACTCAGCAGTGAGACTTAAGATAAGTGTGCAGGAATAGAAAACAGTGAGAAGGAGGTACAGGTGGGATAGCTATAAATGGAAGGAGATAGAACTAATAAAGGAGTCAGTAGAAAACAAAATATGAAAGGCGGGGACAAACTGGAAGAATACTGATGGGATGGGATCAAAGTCACTGTCAGAGGAAAACTGATGAGGGCAGAAGGCAAAAAAAGGAATGGTGATCAAGGAGCAAGAGAGAGACTAACCTATAGTTATGGTAGAGAAGGAAGCTGGAAGAAATGAAATTAGATGGAAACCACTGCAGATTAAGGAAAAATAAGAATGGAATTGGAGAGTAGAATTAATATAGAGCAAGAAATTCAACAACGGTACTGAAGGATCTGCTGGTGGATACAAGGGGAGGCAAAAGAGAAACAACAAGCCAAGATATACAAGAAGAAGGTACAGAGGGTAAGGGGAGGTGAATGAGAATATTTAGAAGAGGATGAGTTAATCAGGGAAAGATTCAAGGAATACTGCAGGAAGATTTACAAACAAGAGGAAGAGAAAGAAGTCTCAGAATGGAACTGGGGAAAGAATGTAGAGGAATATATACTGGGGGATGAGCAGACAGACAAGCTGAATGTAAAGTTTACAAGGAATGAAAAGGAAAGCTAGTAGGCCAGATGGATTCTCCCTAGAGTTCTACAAATGGGAATTGAAGGAAATGTGGAAGGTCCTAGAGGAGGAGTACAAGGGGATGCAAAACTGGAATAAGTAGGAGGAGGGCCAGGATAATCCTGACATCTAAAGAGGGAGGGGAAGGTGACAAAGTGAGACATTATAGGCCTATTTCTTTTCCCTTTATTTTATTTTTTTAATATCATAATTTGTCAAACATTACATGAATTCAGAATGGTTAACATATATACAATTTTAAAACCTATAAACTACAGAACAATATATAACGATATACATTGGTGTCTATACAGAAGAAAGCAATAAATACATTTAAACACACTGTGAAGAATGATATATTAGTGTATAAATCTTTGTCCATTTTCTCAAATATTTCCAGAATTTTCATCCAAGGGTTATAAAATTATGTAGGTCTGGTGGTTCTGTTCTTGGGTGTAGATATGTCCATATGTCCAACTTATAAAGATAAGTTTTTAAATTCCTTGAATGTGGGAGAAGTCACACTGTTCCAGTGAATGGTGATGATTTTGTGTGTTACTGCCATCAATGTCCATAGAATTTTAAAGTCTTTTTTAGGTACACAGTCCGGGGGAGAATTGAATAAAATCATTGATTTTGTTAATTGGTAATTAGCATTGAAGACAATCTGGAAAAATAATATTATTCCAATATAAAGTGAGACATTTACATTCATAGAATACATGCTGCCAGTCCGCTCTTGGTTTAGTCTAACATCTCCAGCGTTGATCCTCACTAGCAAATATTTTGGCTAATTTGTGTGGTGTATGAAAGCTTCTGTGTAAATATCTCCAGGTGAATAGTTGCCAGTATATTGACAATGTTGACTGTTCTGAGGATTTTAAGCTAATCTTCTTTTCTTCTTCAGTAGGAGGGTGGTTGTTTATCTGTGTATAATAGTCCCAATAAGTGTTTACAGGGTAGACATTTGTTTTTTTTTAAACAATTTTTTATATATAGGCCTATTTCTTTGATTAATGTAGATATCATGATTTTGGGCATGAAGACATGCCAGAAGCAATACAAGCAGCACAAAATGGCTTTCTTGAAGAGAAGTAAGGCAGAAAAATAGTGATGAGACCTGCTGAAACAGTGTTTTTCTGTCTCCTTTTCCACTGCTGTTGCTTCTCTTCAATGTGTATTTATGTAATTGTTGCACTGAGAAATTGAATAAGTGACTTGCTCCTAACAAAGTAAGGAATTTCACTAAACAACTGTTAATGAAATGCAAAGCAATTAACACAGAAGCCAAATGTGACAATCAAAATCCAGTTCAGAAATGAGTACATACTTCAGGTTTGTTTTACTGATTAGTAGTGGTCTAAAATGTATGTGGTGGCAACTTACATTTACCTACTGTTTATATATATGCCACAGATATTTAGGGTAGTATCAAAAAAGATACAAAAATAAATACATAAATAAAGATACATATAGATATATCTGTCTATCTATATACATATATAGCTAACTATAGCACACAATCTGGTTTCCAGAACTTAGTATGGAATAAAGTTTTGAGGATCCATACCTTTTCTTCTCTGTATCTCCGGTCTTGTTCCTCTAATCGTTGAACTTCCACAAGTTCTGCATTACGCAGTTCTTGAAACGCCTGCTGCTGGGCACGTAAATTAGCAAGTTCCTCTTCTTCCATAACTTCTAACAAAGCTTGCTCAATTGTTTTCCCTACCAACACCTCCAATATTGGTTTTACCTCAATGTCAAAGTCAAACAGCTAAGGATAAAAGCAAATTGGAAAAATGTAACTTCTGTTCTTTTGCTCTTAAATTAATTCAACAGTTTAGATCACATTATTAACTGCAATAAGGCTCACACTAGCTATTTTCATAGAAAAAATAAGAGTCTGAATGCTTAGTAACATATATTGCTGTGCTGCAGAAATCATGGAGTAGACACAGTAAAAGTGCTGCTTGATAATACATACACATATTAAATTGTATAAAACCAAAAGCACAGATTTCGAACAACGTTTAGATGGTGCATTTGTCACAAACATGGAAAGTTCTGACATGTCTCTTTGCATGTCCCTCAAGGTTATTCGCCTAAGGCCATTCACTCCCATGTGGACCACCATCATGTTAAAGTCATATATGTCCTGGCACAAAGTCTTTAAAGTCCTTGTAATATCAGAGATACTGGTACTCAAAAGGCAAATGACTGCAACTCTACCTTGTCCAAACTTGCAAATAGAGAATTTGTATGTCTGACAACTGAGTTACCAATCACTAAGCCAGTGTGTGTAGCAGTACAAGACTGGGATCAACCTGGCTCTAAGGGACTTCATGCTACAGGTGTACACATAGGAATGGAAATGGAGAATTTCTGCTCACTACTGAACTTTGGCCTTGTTTGTTTTCTATGCTCTAGTTCTTCTTCTTTCGGCTTTTCCCGGTTAGGGGTCGCCACAGCGGAACTCTGGTCTGCTAATGATTGACAGCAGATTTTTATGGTGCTGAGGTGCCAGCTCAATGCCCAACCCTCAATGAAGGCATGCCCATTCACACATGTCTTTCAGACGCCACTCGACTGTGGGGAGGACATGCAAACTCCACAGAGAAGGCGCTCCAGCCGAGAATAGAGTGGGAGAACCTCTTGCTGTGAGGTGACAACGCTACCACTGCACCACCGCGGCATTGTTTTCTAGTGTCTACTGACATGTTATAATTCTTGGCAGAAATGGAACTTGTTAGTGTTTCCATTCAGCTCATGCATTCCTAATTAAAGACATTAAGCTTGCTGTAATCCAAGGTATGTGGTAAAGTCTAACTATTCTTTTAGTTACTGGGAAGAGAGTTTATCCTGGACTGAGGACAGTGTTATAAAAGGTTGATAGGGCTGATGTGGGGTCAATACAATTGTAAAGTTAAGACCAGTCATTTACCTGTAATTTTGTTATCAGCAAGCTTTCAAAGTTTTTAGGACCCAAATGAGTGTGAATAATTTTACTGGAGAAAATTTTACAGCTTTTAAGGACAAAAACAGAGAAAAAGACCATGATCAATATGATCATTAAGTAAGACGATTAAATGTACAATTTTAATTTTTATGTCACTAATAACCACTTCAATAACAGAAGAGTTATTAGTAGCATGCACTACAAGGGCTTCATTGGTTTCCTAAGACTAGGTTAACAGTATTTTAGCCTTTAGTGAGAACAAAGGCTTCCATGTTTGCTAGTTTGGGTTCCAGTGAAGGACTGAAATACCTGTTTTTGATTTGCCAGCTTCTGTGGGGGCATTGGCTACATTTTGACTGACCAGCTTTTATGGTAGCAGAGCCTTACAGACTTTAAATACCAGAAAGTTTGTTCAGTATGCTGCACTGCTGTGCTTCCCTAATAGCAGGAAGCAGTTTTAATCCCATGAAGTTGACGACTCAACAGCCTAGTCTACAACAGATATGGCATGGCAATCTCTTCACCCTTGCAGTATACAATATAAATTTCAATGCCTTTTGTCTTAAGACAGTTGCAGTACTATGATCAGTTTTAGTACTGCCTTAATGCATACAAGTGAAATCATTGTCCTGCTTTAAGTTAGTAACTTACTGACTGGCCAGCTTCTGGGCGCATTGTTGAAATTATCATTGTTCTGCTGATTATAGTGTTACTAAGTTTAAATAATACTACACTGTTTCACTATGTTTATGTTGTACTGCTCACTACCGACAACATCGAAGATAATGCTGCATTTTTGTCCATTACTGACACTGGGTAAATAGAAACCAATTTAAATTATGGTACTTTTCCATTAAACCCCTACCACTTCGCGCTGCTGTGAAGTGAAGCCCTACCTCGCGCTGTTACATTTCCAAAGACTCCTACACTGTTGAATAATTGAATAGAAATTGAATGTTGGTGAATGTAAGCATTTTGGTAATGTCTAGTCTGTCATATATGTCAGCCACTTAGTGTATTAAAGCCCTACCACTTTGCTCTGCAGTGATACATCTTCTACACATTACTTAGTATTTATTTTGCTGGTATAAACGCTTACAAGTTTGCGCTGCCGGTATTTCATTTTGTATGTCACTAATACATCTGTAACACTGTCATATAAGTTTCTGTTGTCCTGTTAGGTGTACAGTATGGTGTTGTCATACCACAAAGAGCTGAATCCAACATTAAACTCTTACCACTTGCGGACCAGCTACGTACGTTTTCACGTACAGATTATTTCCCAGCTTTCTCCTTAGAAGGGGCTCTGACCTCCGATCTCATCTTACTAGTTTGCAGACAGCAGGCCCCATTGATTGGGTAAAGTACACATACAAAAATAGTAACACTGAACCTGCTGGCCAATGAGCGTGGTAGACATGGGCTACAGCTACGCCATCAATAAAATGCCGCCTATTACATCACCTCGCATAAAGTAGTTAATTCAAGTCTGTGCAGCGTGATGAACTGGTAAGAGTTTAACGGAAAAGTACCTAAATTATTATTATCTTGGTTATTAGCTGCTCTTTTTATCACTGGTGTTGTTTCACTTTCTGCTTATTACTGGAGTAGTGTTACTGCTCCACAGGTACTGCACTAGACAGTACTAGATTATCATTTTGATATATTTTTTAATACTTGGCTGACTGCTCTGATACTGTATTGAAACTATTTGCTTTAGTTACTGCACTTGGAACTATTCACTTAGACTAAATGTGAATTTTGCTCTATGGTTACTGTACTCAAAAACACTGACTTAGACTATCTGTTGTTTACTGCTGCTACTAGCTAGAAGACCAAATCAGCCTACTGGGAAAAGCTATCTGGTTTAATTTGGTCACTTGTTACTGATCATCTTTTTGCTTCAACATATTTCAGTCATTTTTGCATTTGTGAATACTAAAGTAAATTATACTCTTGTATCCTTTAGCCAAATCTGATACCACCCTTTTCTAGTCCAACTTATTATCCAACTTTGTCCAGTACTAAGAGGAAGTTATTAAGCTATATAATTTTAAAATGCCCTTTGGTCTGCACTGTTCTTTATGGAATCACACTCAGCTTTTGCCCATTCTGCTGCCTGCCTGATAGCATTATGTATTTTGAGGCAGTTTAATAACTGCCTCATGTTTACCAAAAAGTCTTTATTGCTTTTTCACAATTATTCAGTATGTGAGAGGTGTATTTACTGCACCTGGAGGCAACTTTCTCACTGGAGCAGGCCTTAGTTAAACTGGTGTCCTAGGCAAAAAAAGCTCCTTACCCACAACACTCCACCCCACACTGCCTATCCCACCCTGACCTACTCACACTATTTCTCCCTTAAAATAAAAAAGTAAGACTGAATTTCTTTTCCATATGCATAATTTTTGTTCAGGCCATCACTGAACCAAAAGGCTGGATAGGAGACGGACACTACATGAACGTTCTTGAAGCAGTGGATAGCTCAAAGGGTAAGGCAGAGAAGTGCTAAACACCTGAAATCTAGATGAACAGGAATCCAATGATGAGCATAATTTAAAAATACAGTTACTAAAACAATCAAATGAGGAAGAAGCGCTACAGTTTGTGAAGTGAATGCATTTTGAATTTAGACACCATCACAAACTGTTTAGGAAAGAATAATACAGTTCACTGCTGAAGTAGTCTTAGCTATGTGGGTAGATTAAGACAGATAACTATATTTGGAAGATGGAAAAAGAAGGGACCAAGAGCTCCTAGAGTAGGAATCAAGCTAATAGTGCTTCGTAAAAGTATGTTCAGAGGATCAAGTAGCAGCTTAAAAAATACTTTTGGAATTCAACCCTTTCCAAAAAGCCATAGATGAAGCCAATGACCTGGTAGAGTAGGCCTTCACCCTGCCTGGAATACATTTGCTATGGTCAGTATAAACTTAGACAACCATGTGGGAATAGTGTGTTTTGACACAGGTTGTCCCTTCTTCAGATCTTCACAAAAAATGAACAAGTGATCCAAATATCTGAAGGTTTAGTTCTATCAAAACTAAGTTGTATGTGGACATCAAAGGTACAGAATACCCCTTCTCCATTATTTTTAGGTTCAGGAAAGCAAAAAGGAGATGGAGAGTTTGGCTTAAAGTAAACTTGGATACCACTTTAGGCATAAAAGAAGTATTAGTTCTCAAAGAAATCCTGTCCCTGTGGAAAATGAGATAATGCTGACTCACCTGAACAGCTTGCAGCTCAGATACCCTTCTTACAGAATTCAGAGCAATCAGTAAAACTGTCTTCCATGTTAAGAACCACAAGTCAGACATATTAGCTGGTTCAAATGGAGCAATGTTAGCTTCTCTAAAACAAAATTAAGAGAGGCCTCTTATGCAAAACCCCTTTCAATATAATTTTGACATGAGTCTGCATTGAAAGAGAGATAGGCAGAAATGCTGAAATGGCCAATAAATGAATCCTGAAAGAGAAATAAGGGAGGCCATAAATCAGTAACACACAAATATTGCAAAACCAGACAACAACTAGCTCTGAATGGGTGCTGGGTATGCTGTTGGCACCACCTAGAAAACCTTTTCCATTTATATAGGATTTTCTAGTAGCAGAATTTCTTGCCTCTGTTAATACTTGCTGTATGTCCTCAGTAAACAGGTGTCTAAAAGGAATTAAGACCCTATCATCCAGGCAGTCAAGTGAAGATGACTGATGTCTGGGTGTATCAAACAGTCCTTTTCTTCTGTCAGTACATCCAGTCTTGTGATGAAGCTTGTGATAACTGCCCCTGGCCATTTTTAAAAGAAAGCAGAACCACAGTCCAGAAGTACCTTGGATTTAGAGGAAAGGGTGGAAAGGAATACATTTCTGTTGAAAGAAAAGAAAAGACATCTGTCTTCCATGCCTTCTTGCATGGAATACTGGAATAAAGTTTTGCAAACTGATTGTTCAAACGGGAAGCAAAGAGGTCTACTAGAGAAATTCTCCATAGATGAATCAAATCTTGGAAGACCCCTGATCTAGTTTCCATTTCTGAGGGTCTGCTCTGGTCCTGCTCAGCTTGTCTGACACACAATTTTGCTATGACAAAATGCAGGATGCCTGTAGAGTGAGACTGTGCTGTGAAGCTATATCCCAAGCTAAAATGGATATTCTACAAAGGGGATGCAATCTGGTCCCCCCCTTGCTTGCAATCTGGTCCCCCCTTGCTTGTTGATATACCACATGACTGTGGCATTGTCAGTAACCACTTGAAGAGATCTTGGGGGCTAAAGATGGTTCAGACAGTCAAGTGCCTTAATCATGGCAAGCATCTCACTGATATTTATGTTTGTGTCTGTCCTTGGTGTCTCACACCCTCTGCTCTTTTATCCCTTCTGAAACTGCTCTCCAGGCAAAGTTTGAAACATTTGTGGTAACGACTGCTTTGGAGCATGGAGGGGGAATGGGAGATCTGGATTTAGGGATATCTGTTGTCTCCACCAAAAGATTTCTCTTCTGAAAAACTCCAGCACTGGAATTTGAAAAGATAAGGGATGTTGATGATGGGACCACAGAGATTTCAGATAAAAATGTATTTTGCTGATGTGGAGTCTTGCCAGGGGTATCATGAGAACCATGGATACCATCTGACAGAAAATCCTGAGGTATTCCCTCACAGTGACCAAAGTCTTAGTGAAATAAAGATCTACTTTTCCTATGGAAGAAAAGCTCTTTGAACTAAGGTACTGAGGTGTCTAGTTGACATCCCAAGAACACAATCCTATGTGAGGGAGTCAAGAAAGACTTTTGAATGTTCTTTTTGAATTCCAGTTTGTGCAAGAAATCTCTCATCCAAGAGATTCCCGACACCTTGAAAAAGACTCAGCTAAGATAAGCAAGTCATCTAAATACAGAAAAATGTGGACACACTGTAGCCTGCAGTAACCTTTAATCGGTGCTAGACACATTCTGAACACTCTAGGTGTAATGAACACTCTTGATACAGTGGACAGTCCAAAGGATAAGACAGAAAACTGTGAAAAATGTCATCTAGACACATAAAACCTTAAGAAACATCTGTAATCTGGATGAATAGGGATGTGATGATTAGCATATTTAAAGCCTAGTGTTACCAGGATACTTGAAAGAAGAAAAAGAGGTAACAGGTTTTAAAATGGCAACATTTTGAATTTGAGCACTACCACAAACAGCTTTAGGGAAGAAGGATTCAAAACCAGTCTCCAACCATTTTCTTTCTTTGGCATTAATAACATCCTTGAATAAAACTCCTTCCCCCTGGGAAAGAGGATCTGGTTCTATCACTCCTTGGGGCAAGTGGCAAGTGATTAAGAATAGGTGGAAACAAAACAGTCTGATCATCAGGAAAAGGAATAACCCCCTGGAAAGGAGGACGTTCTTCACTCTGCCACCTGTAACCTTGCTGAAGGATTTTCAGAACCCATTTATCTGAAATGTTCTGTTGCCAAACACAAAAAAATGGAGATTCAGACTTTATGAAGAAAAAAAGGGCCAAAGTAGAATGGGATCATGAGGTATCTTGAACAGTCATTCAAATTTGTTGAACTGACCTTGGTTTTGGAAGGTCTGAGTCTTTTTGGAATCCCCTTATATTCTTATAAGTCTGCCTACCTGAATTCTGATGAGACTAAATTTTTGAAATTGGATCAGGAGAAAGAAAATCGCTTGGACAATTTGGAAAAGGAGGGCTGAAAAAATCTTAGACATTCTCTCAATCACCTTGCCCCAGTCATCACACATTTTGATCACTTCTGCAGCTGAGGGGCCAAAACAATAAATCTCTATCCAAGGGAGAATTTAAAATGTCATTTTTTCCATAATCTGGGAGGTTCTGAGAATGCAGCCGAACAAGTACTCCTTAAAACAGTACCAGTGGTCACAGCCCTGAAAGAAGCATCATACACACACTGAAAACAATGAGTAGTTTTCTGTGCAATAGAAAAAACTAAGTTAGTTAAAGCAGATTTTTCTTCACAACAAGAAACTATCGATAAAACATTCCTCATACTTTCACAATTTGTCACAAACTATCATATCAGCCTGACAATTCAAAATTCTAAAAAATCAATTTTCCAGAAGTATACACTTTTCCCTCACTCCTATCAATAATGTTCCCATCCTTTTTAGTTAATTCCAATCCTACTCCAAGTGCTTAGCAGCAGTGGAGTCAACTGAGGCTATAGTTGCCGGGTCAGGTTTAGGAATAGTGTGAAAAAAAATAAATGTCTGAGACACTTTATACATCTTATCGGACATTTTAGGGACAGCTGGCTGACTATCAAGAAAATTGTAGGCAGTAAGATACATATCCTCTAAAGCAGACAGGGTAGGAGAGATGGGTGTAGATTCTGGAAAATTCTTCTCTAACAACTCAAAGTATTTTCTGAGGGACTGAGAAACCTCACTGTTCTTCCACTGAGAAAACTGAGACATTCTAGCAACAGTCTCAGAAAAACAGACCCCCACAGGGAGAATCAGAAACTGAGCTCTCCTCTGAGTTTGAATCAGAAGTCTGAGGAAAAACCCTGAATCTGTCCCTGCTTCTTACTGTACTGGTTCAGAATCTTTAATCTCTTCAGGAAAGATGTATCCCTCTTTCTTTTACCAGAAACTACTTTACAAGAAGGATCAACAGCCTGAATTAAACCCTGAGCCAGTCCCAGTAAACTTCTAACCAAACAAATTTGAACAGGAGTAGACACATGCTTGGTTTTCTGTTTCTTTTTGAAAGGAAAAATGAGAACAACCATATTACCAATGGCAGCAGCTGCTTCCCCAGGGATGGGCATAGCATACTGACAAAAACAGTGAAATCTTCCCTGTTCCCTCTCCCAGGACTGACAAGGTTAGGTACTACACCAGAGGGATCCAGGATAAAAGATGTTTGGTCTCAGGTACAACAAATGACCACAGCAGGGTCACCCACCTGCAGCTGAGACAAATTGCTAGCCTACAGTGGTGGCAAAGGCTGTTTACTTAACTTTTTATTTTTGTGGCTGGAAGATGGACCAACCATGAGACTGGTAGTCTGTTCCATGGTCAATTCAAAAATGGTGCCTCTTTCCAGAGGAAGATAATCAACAAATGAATGTAAAAGTACCAGTCCACAAAAGTTACTTTTCTGATAGAAAAAAACACACTAAAAAACTCTTTAAAATACCATGCCAGACCCACACACGTACAAAAAAAATAAATAAACAATTTCTCCACAGAAAAAAAATTCATTTACCTTACACTATTTCTAAATTTACAGGAAAAAATGACTGCTCTGTTTAAAAGTACTTATGGTCTTGAGACAGTCCATTAAAACAAAACACTCCTAACTTTTAAATAAACTTTCCTGAAGAGGAAACTAATAAAACATCAATAAAATTAATAAAATGGAACTTTAACTGCTCTGCAAAGGAAAGCACAAGCTAACCACTGATCCTCGAAAGTCTCAGAGGAGCGTACTCTTCGGCAGTAGTGAAGCTCTGAAGGGCTTCACTCCCAAACTTGTCCTTTAGTCAGCTCATCTGGAGATGCTTGACAGTTTGGGTGCAATGATGGTGATCTGAAGATTTGGAAGCTGAATGGCTGTTATATCCTTGGCAAGGGTCTATATTACTTCATCAAAGATACACATCATCAAAAGTCATTTCATCAGAAAAGCTGTTCATCGAACCCCCCACTCTCCCCACTAATTATATATACCAACTCCAGGACCACACTACAGTGGGGAAAGGGCAAATTTCCTGATCCCCACCATAATGCAATCTTAATCAGAAAAGTTCGACAAATGGCATGTTCGATAAAATGCCATCTGAAACGCTGTGCAATGATGTGAATTTTCTATTAACTAATAGGGATCTCCTTGGCAATATATAACCCATATATATAAAGCTACTGCAGCAGTGATCAATATGATGAGCACAGGTCAAGAACTGTTCTCCAAACATTTTCTTTGTATGGCACTAAAAACATTCATGAACAGAATCTTTTACCTGACTGGAAAGGAGGAATTGTTTCTATTACTTCCTGAAACAGCATGTATTGCAAGACAGGAGGAAAAAGAAGTTATGCACTCACCACAAAGCCCCATCTGCATTGTTGATTTTCATTCTTCCTCAACTAATAGGTTCAGATCAGATTCCTCAGGTCTGATTCGGCTGTTGCAAAATCTTGTGACAACTTTGAACTCTCGAGCTTCTCCCTTGGCCATAATGTACCAACCCCATTTACCTCAGATCTTGTTTGCTGATTATAAAAGAAAGAAAAAATATATGTATATGTATGGGTCCCATACAGAATGCCGACAGCTCACAAAGCCAACACCCATATGGCCGACGTTCAGAATATCGACAATGGGGGAACGCTATCTCCCAATAGTGCGGAATGGAAAAATTTCCATTCTTGCACTGTAGTGCGATCTCAGAGTTGGTATATTAAAGGTATGGGGGGCGTTGCACAAAAAAGGAAATTTTATTTTCCTTTTTTGTGAAGTTTTGGTGCTGTCAATATTGTGAGTGTCGACCATATAGCGTCAGCCATATGATGACAGTCTTTTGGGCTGTCAGTGTTCTGTAGGTGATATATGTATATAGATATATATATATATATATATATATATATATATATATATATATATATATATATATATATGGATTCACTTCAGACTCTCGAAATTCCGAAACATCAAATTTCATATGACCAAGACCATATGATCAATGTTTCATAATACTGAAATTCTGAAACAAATCAAAAACAAAAAACAATTTAGATGTTTCTGCAGGGGCCCTGCACCGGCACATTTCCCGCTTCTTAAATATACCAACTCTGAGATTGCACTACAGCGAGGAAAAGGGAAATTTCACATTCCGCGCTGTATGCAGATCTCCGTTCACAATGTTGGGATTCTGAAAGTTCAATCATATGGTCTCGGCCGTATGAAATTCAGTCTTTCAGGATTTCGGCATTGTGAAGCGTTCCCATATATGTATATACACCATATCTGGAGTTCAATTATGAGGCAAAAGAATAAGTGTCTAACCACTTGCTCTTCCAAAAATTGCATAAGGATGGGGGTTGAGGAAGATGGAAAATTACAGTGAGTACAGAACTTCTTTATCTGATGTTGTCAATTTTCATTCAAACCTCAACTAGTGGGACAGAGTCCCCAGCTATCTTAGCTCCAGGGTTGACTCAAGGAAGGCTATTTTGAGCACCACTGAGCCAAACAATGCTCTACCTCAGGAGACCAAATCCAATTTGTAATGACTAATGAAGGTAAGGGGAGAAGCCCAAGTTGCTGCTGCACATATGTCATCCATGGACACCCTAGCTTGAAAAAGTAAGGAAGCTGCCATGATTTGGTGGAGTAAGTTTGTAATAGACTTGGTAGGGTACACTTACCATAAATGTAGATGTTCGAGTGTCTTCACTGTTGCAGTCATGACTGTAGGGTTCTCCCCTGCCGGCAGGCAGTCCTCGGTCGGCCAGAATCCCAAAGTCTGGGTCCGGCCTCGGCTGTTCAGCCATGCTCCCTGACGTCAGTGCGCAAGGAGTACAAAGCTGACAGCCGACGCCATGTTCTCCAGTTTTTCTTGCCCCAGATGTCAGGAGTCCCAAAATGAATAAGGTCCCATACCCTTTGCAAATACACCTCAGAAGAATGGTGAAAAAAGGAACCACACAAAAGTAAAAACAAGAGGGGACAGGAGGGAGGAAAACCCAGACTGCAACAGTGAAGACACTTGAACATCTACATTTATGGTAAGTGTACACAACTGTACTATGTTCATCGTGTTTCACTGTTGCAGTCATGACTGTAGGGTAGAATCCCAAAGCAGAATGAAAGGGAGGTGGTCATAAAGAAGAAGGGGTGGCTAAAAGGCCCTGCAAGACTGCAGAAGCAAAGCCTGCCCTAGACTTAGAGTAGAGAGGTAGATTGTAGTGCTTTGAAAAAGTATGCACTGAACTCCAAGTTGCAGCTTCCAAAATGTCTTTGGTAGGAACTCCCCTGAGGAAGGCAGCAGAAGTGGCAGCAGCTCTGGTGGAATGAGTCCTTATACTCCCTGGGATTTGCTTTCCATGGTGTGAATAGCAAAATCTGATTCCATGAGCAATCCATTTAGAAATGGTCTGTTTTGAAATGGCTGTACCTTGGGAACTTGAAGCATAAGAAACAAACAATTGCTCTGATTTCCTGATGTCCTTGGTTCTGTCCAGGTAAAAACATAGTTGTCTGTGTACATCCAAGGAATGTAAGATCCTTTCCACTTTATTTTGAGGAGTGGGGAAAAAGTTGGCAAGTGAATAGTTTGATTTAAAGCCACTTTGGAAACCACCTTAGGCATGAAAGTAGGATTAGTCCTTAAAGACACCCTGTCTTGATGAAAAATAATATAAGGTTCCACAGCCATAAGAGCTTGCAACTCTGAAACTCTCCTGGCAGAGGTCAGAGCTAACAGGATGGCTGTTTTCCAAGATAAAAACTTGATGTCAGAAGTGGCAGCAGGCTCAAAAGGAGGTAAGGTGAGCTTTTCCAAAACATAGTTGAGATCCCAAGCAGGAATGGGAGGAGATCTAGGGGCCTTAAGTTCTTAGCTCCTCTGAGAAACTGTCTCATGAGCTGGTGGGAAAAGATTGGAGGGTCTGTATTATAATGAGCAGAAATAGCAGAGGCATGTATCTTAATGGAAGAGAAAGAGAGACCCTTATGTAAGAGGTCTGTCAGGTAAAGTAAAATCAAAGGAATGTTAGGAAGAAGAGGATCAGAATCCTGAGCCTGCATCCAGGAACAAAATCTTTTCCATTTTCCTGCATAAGATTTTCTAGTGCTAGGACGTCTGGCCTCTAAAATGACATCCATAACCTGCTTGGGTAGGAGAGAATGAATCAAAGACCCTGGATTAACCAGGCCGCCAGGCTGAGAGTTCTGACATGGGAGTGTAGAACCTGACCCTGGTGTTGGGACAGAAGGTTCGGAGTCTGTGGTAAAACCCAAGGGGGCTCCAGACAAAGGTTTTTCAGAGTTGGGTACCAAAACTGTCGAGGCCAATTTGGGGCCAGCAAGATTATCATCTTGGGCTTGTCCTGTTTGATCTTTAGTAATACCCGTGGAAGAAGAGGAAGAGGCGGAAAGGCATATCCCGAGAGGTTTCTCCAACTGAATGATAGTGCATCCACTTTCCAAGCTTGTTCGTGGAAAGTCCTGGTGCAAAAAATCTGTAGTTGATGATTGAGGTGGGATGCAAAGAGGTCTATGTGAGGACATCCCCAGACTGCTTTTATCTTGAATATTTCGGTGTCCAGCATCCACTTGTGTGGGTCCGAAAGGTTTCTGCTCAGACTGTCTGCCAGGAAATTTTGCTTTCCTGGTAGAAACTGAGCTTGAAGGTCCAGATTGCAAGCTAGAGCTGAGTTCCACAGATCCATGGCTAGTCTGCAAAGGGGGTAAGAGTGAGATCCCCCTTGCTTGTTTATGTACCACATCACTGTGGTGCTGTCTGTCCGTATCAGTAGTTGTCCTTGTTGTAGAAGATTCCTGAAGGCCAACAGAGCTTTCTGAACGGCTAACATTTCCTTTAAATTGATATGCAGATGCTTTTGATCCTTTGTCCAAAGGCCCTGCAGACAGTTGCCCTGAAAATGGGCTCCCCATGCATAATCTGAGGCATCCGTGGTTAGTATTCGAGTGGCAGGAGGCAGACAGAAGGGTTTTCCATTGTTTAGAGTACATGCCTTGGACCACCAAAGGAATTCCTTTTGAAGACAAGGCAGGATGGAGATCAGTATGTATAAAATGTGGCAATGCTGAGACCATACACTTTTCAGGTACCACTGTATTTTCCTCATATGTAGTCTTGCATATGGTACGAGAAGGATGCAGGAGGCCATGTAACCCAAAGCCTGCAGGAATCTCCTTGCAGATAGCCGAGTTAAAGTTGCCAAGGTTTTGAAAGTTGAAGCCAGCTGTAACTGTTTTTCATATGTCAGAAATGCCATCTGGGTTGTTGTGTTTAGAGAAGCGCCCAGAAAAATTATCTGTTGTGAGGGTGTCAAATTTGACTTTTTTATGTTTACAGTGAATCCCAGGAACTTGAGAAGATTCTGAACAAACTGTAGATGCTGGAGTAAGACATCCTTGCTGTCTGCCTGAATAAGACAGTCGTCCAGATAAGGGTAAATTTGAATTCCCTTGAGTCTGCAATAAGCTACTACTGGAGCCAGGCATTTGGTGAAGACCCTGGGCGCAGTAGACAATCCAAAGGGCAGCGCAGAGAATTGAAAGTGCCTCGATCCGGCCTTGAACCTGAGGTACTTTCTGCGGTCCTGCCTGATGGGAATGTGTAAATATGCCTCCTTTAAATCCAAAGTTACCATCCATGCATTTTTGGTCAGCACTGGAAGTAGCTGCTGTACAGTAAGCATCTTGAATTTTGGTATCTCTAGAAAAGTGTTCAAGACTGACAGATCCAGAATGGGTCTCCATGAATTTTGCTTCCTGGGGACTAGAAAGAGCCTTGAATAAAAACCTTGTCCCATCTCTGAAAGTGGAACTAGTCATATGGCTTTCATAGCCAAGAGAGCTTCCACCTGGTTTAAGGCCTCTGTCCATTGGTGTTTTGGAAGATCTGGCCATCCGCTTGGCCTTGGTAGGGTATGAAAATGGAATTTGTAACCTCTTGAAACCACATCCAGAACCCACTTGTCTTGGGTTATATGAGTCCAACTGTGGTGAAAAAGAGAAAGTTTTCCTCCGAGAGGGGCTTCCAGGCAAGAAGTTCCTGCAGCCCAACAGAGGGAGTCATTGAGTCTGTTTCCTATGAGCTTGTGACCTGTCCTCTCCTCCCCTAGGGGTGGAAGCAGTCCGCTGTCTTGGTCTATAAGAGGCTTGTGTTTGAGGCCTTCCTCGGGAGCGTCTGTATCTACCCCTCTGAGGCCTGTCTGAATTGGGAAAGGAACAATTTTTAGCAGGCCAATTCCTACTAAATCTGGGTGGCTGTACTTGTAAGAAATCTTTAACTGTTTGCATGGATTTTGCCTTGTCCTCCATCTTTTTAATCACCTCTTCAGCTTTAGATCCCAACAAAACATTATGCTGAACAGGAGCATCCAATAATTTAGCTTTTACTTGATCTGGCAAATTTTGTTCCTTTAACCATACATGCCTTCTAATTACTGAGCCAGAGGCAGCAGCCCTACAAGAAGCCTCCAAGGCATCAAATCCACAGTGTAAACCATGCTTCCCAACTTGTTCAGTGGCATGCATTAAGTCATGTAATTCCTTATCATCTGCACAGGTGGAAATGGAAGTTAGCTTTTGTTTTAAAACAGACAGGAGAAATTGCTGGTATTTCAGCATATGAAACTGACAGTTTAAAGCCCTAATAGATAAAGTAGCAGAAGTGTACACTTTTTTGGCCTATCTGTCTAAAGATCTGGAATCCTTCTCAGTGGGAATGGGTTTTTTAGCAGAAGCGGCCTCAACTCCCTTAGGATCCTAAGAAATGGTTTCAGGGTCAGCAGTAGGGTTCTTGTATAAAAACTGGTGGGAATCAGGAACCCTGTAATATCTATCAGGCTTAACAGGAGCTGGAGGAAAAGAGTCGGGGGTTAAGCTAGCCTCCGAAAAAGCATCATCCACAATATCCAAAATAGGAGGAATAGACAGGGGTCTATGTTGGGGAAGAAGAAGAAAATCCCTTAGTCTTTTCTTAGATTCCGAATACTCCTGTCCTTCCCAGTGGAAATGTTCCCTCATTTTATGCAAAGTTTCCCCAAAAGAGAAGTCCTCAGGGGGAGAAGCTGAAGGAATGGATTCCTCAGCATCAGAATCCTCATAAGGAGGGAAAGAATATTCTTGGTCAGAAGAAGAAACTGAAGAAACAGAAGCCCGATCAGAGGAGTCATAATAAACTTCCTGCCTTGGCCTTTTATCTGAAGGGGGATGTGAACCCCTAATCATAGTAAGTAAGTCCTCCGCCATCTTAAGTAACTGTTTCTGTGACTTGGGAGCCGGATCAGAAGAGGCCTGTGTTGCAGTCTTTGATTTGGAAGGAGTCTTTGCCTTTGTCTTTGGCTTTGCCTTTATTAAAAGTTGAGTAGGCCTGAAAACCCCTTCAGAAGCCGGTACCTGCACAGCGGCTCCGGACCCATCCGAAGGAGCATTGTCCGAAGGTCCTGCAACAGAAATATTCAAAGGCCTAGTTGGCTCCTCGTGGGAGTCCGTTTCGGCCATCAGTTCCGAAATGGCCGACGACAGGGGCTGCAAAAGCGCCTCACTGATGACGGCCGAACCTGAAGCTGGCTTTGCTTGAACGATATCATCTGATTTGGACCTCGGAGGCCTGTCTTTGTCCTTGCGTTGTTTGTGAACTCCGGTAGCCAGAACCGTATCCGACGACATTTTGTAATTAAAACGCCTACCGAAATAATGAAATGCAAAATCGTACCTTTGTTTAATTGTACGTTGATTGAATCTAGCACAAAACCGACAACTAGCTACGTCGTGGTCAGGGCCTAAGCAAGGAATGCAGTAAGAATGAAAATCCTTATGAGGTATTTGCTTCCCACATGAAATACAATTATTAACTTTTTCTGACATCGGACTGGAGCAAGAAAAAAGTTTCCCCAACGGGGTACTTAGCTTTGAGTAGGAGAAGAAAGTCTTCGGACTGAAGTTTGTTCAGAAAAAATTGTCAGGAGTCAGCCGACCGGCACTTGCGAACTGCTACCACCGCACAGCAAGAAAGACTGGAGAACATGGTGTCGGCTGTCAGCTTTGTAATCCTGGCGCACTGACGTCAGGGAGCATGGCTGAACAGCCGACGCCGGACCCAGACTTTGGGATTCTGGCCGACCGAGGACTGCCTGCCGGCAGGGGAGAAAGTACAGTTTTGTACCTACCATAAATGTAGATGTTCGAGTGCTAATACAGCTGCAGTAATCACAGATGGGTTTTCAGCTGTCAGGCGGTCCCTCGGTCGGCCGAATTCCAAAGTCTTGGTCCGGCGTCGGTTGTCGTCGCTTACTGACGTCAGTAAGGCCAGAGTATATAAGACACAGCCGACGCCATGTTCTTCAGTCTTTCTTGCCCCAGATGTCAGGTGCCCCCAAAAGGAAGGCAATACATAAATAATGCTTATGTACATATACAAGCAATGCAATATAAACCAAACTCAGTGGAAGCAAGCAAATAAAACATAGCAGGATAACCCAGTCAGGTAGTATGAAGAGGTTGTTAGGCCCCATGCCTTTATCAAGTGGGGAAGGAGGGAGGGAAACCTGTACTGCAGCTGTATTAGCACTCGAACATCTACATTTATGGTAGGTACAAAACTGTACTATGTTCATCGTGCATACAGCTGCAGTAATCACAGATGGGTAGAGTCCCAAAGCTATGCATAGGGTGGTAGGTACTAGAAGGAACTGGGTTGAGCCAGAATGCCCTGCAAAACAGCAGTGGCAAAGCCTGCTCTTGTTCTGGAATATAAAGGCAGGTGGTAGTGTTTTGTGAAGGTATGTACAGAACTCCAAGTGGCTGCTTCCAAAATATCTTTGGTAGGAACTCCTCTGAGGAAGGCTGTAGAGGTAGCTGTGGCCCTGGTGGAGTGTGATCTGATACCTGTAGGAACAGATTTCCCATGATAGGAATAACAAAACCGTATTCAGTGGCCTCCACTTGGAAATAGTCTATTTTGTAACTGGTTTCCCTTGAGCCCCTACAGCATAGGACACAAAAAGTTGTTCTGATTTCCTGAAGGACTTTGTTCTGTCCAAATAATAACATAGCTGCCTATGGATGTCTAAAGAGTGTAGCAGCCTTTCCCCTTTGTTTTGAGGATTGGGATAAAAGGTAGGGAGGTGTATGGCTTGATTTAAGGCTACCCTGGATACCACTTTTGGCATAAAAGATGGGTTGGTACGAAGGGAAACCCTGTCCTGATGGAAAATGAGGAAGGGCTGCACCGCCATGAGGGCCTGTAGTTCAGAAACCCTACGAGCTGAAGTGATGGCCAGAAGGAAGGCTGTTTTCCAGGACAAATATTGCAAATCTGTTGAGGCAGCTGGTTCAAAAGGAGGCAATGTTAATTTTTCTAGTATGTAATTAAGGTCCCAGGCTGGTATTGGTTGCTTCCTTGGAGGTCTTATATTCTTAGCCCCTCTGAGGAACTGTCGTAAGAGTGGGTGAGAAAATAAAGGGGGATCCGTGTTGAATTCTGCAGAAATGGCTGAGGCATGTATTTTTATGGAGGAGAAGGAAAGTCCACTGTTCAGCAGCTCAGCTCGATACTGTAATACCTGAGGCAAGTTCAGTTTTCTAGGGTCCTGACCCCTTTTCTCATTCCAAGAACAAAACCGCTTCCATTTTGCGGAGTAAGCTTTTCTAGTAGATGGCCTTCTGGCCTCCAAAATGACATCCTGCACCTCCTTGGAGAGTAGGGTCTGTTGTGGTGTTAAGGAATTTTCCATGCAGCGAGATTGAGTGTTTTCAGCTGACTGTGAAGAGTTTTGTAGCTGTGCTGAGTCAGCAGAAGAGGCATTAGAGGCAGGGACCATGGAGGAGTATGTGTTAGGCTCCTCAGGAGTGGGTACCAGTGCTGCCTTGGCCAATCTGGAGCAATCAGTTATCATCTTCGGTTTGTCTGTTCTTGCTTTCAAAAGCACCTTGGGCAGAAGAGGCAGAGGTGGGAATGCGTAAACTGTCCATGCTGTCCAACTGAATGAAAGGGCGTCCACTCTCCAGGCCTTTGAATGAAAGGTCCTTGAACAAAACTTTTCCAATTGATAATTCCTGTGGGAGGCAAAAAGATCTATGTCTGGCCTCCCCCACGCTTGGATTATTTCTGTAAACACCTGAGGATGTAGCTTCCATTCGTGTGGATGTCATATTTCTGCTTAAATTGTCTGCCAGTGTGTTTTCCAATCCTGGCAAGTACTGTGCTTGAAGTTCGATTTGTCTTTCCAGAGCCAAGTTCCAAAGAGTCATGGCTAGTCTGCACAAGGGGTATGAATGTGTTCCTCCTTGTTTGTTTATGTACCACATTACTGTGGTGTTGTCTGTTCTTATCAGTAATTGTCCTGGATGCAGGAAGTCCTTGAAAGCTGTAATTGCATTTATTACTGCTAGCATTTCTTTTTGATTGATGTGAAGGTGCTTTTCCTTTTGGGACCATCTGCCCTGAATGCACCTGTCCTTCATGTGCGCCCCCCAGGCGTAATCTGAGGCGTCTGTGGTTATGACTTGTTTTGCTTGAGGCTTGCAGAATGGAAGGCCTGTGTTTACTTGACATGCTTGGGCCCACCATAGAAATTCCTTTTGCAAACATGGAATTATTGGTATAATTGTTTCCAAACTGTGACTGTGTTGAGACCATAGATTTTTTAGGTACCATTGAAGTTTCTTCATATGCAACTTTGCACATGGGATTAGAAGAATGCAAGATGCCATGAATCCCAGAGCCTGCAGGATTTTCCTTGCAGTAAGCCTGGTACTTTTTGCTAGTATTTTGAAGTACTGAGATAGTTGCCCTGTTTTTCTGGCGTAAGATATGCCATCTGGGAGTTTGTGTCCAAGTTGGCACCCAGGAAGGTTATTTTCTGAGATGGTGTTAGTCTTGATTTCTCTTTGTTGATTGTATATCCCAGAGAAAGCAGTAACCGTGTCACATATGCCAGATGTTCCAGAAGTATGTGTTTGCTGTCCGCTTGGATCAGGCAGTCGTCCAGATAAGTGTAAATTTGTATCCCTTGAAGTCTGCAGTAG
Organism: Protopterus annectens; assembly: GCF_019279795.1. Classification (NCBI taxonomy): domain Eukaryota; kingdom Metazoa; phylum Chordata; order Ceratodontiformes; family Protopteridae; genus Protopterus; species Protopterus annectens. Next base: position 935,087,689 of record NC_056747.1, on the reverse strand, counting down.
GCAATCACTGATGCCAGGCACTTTGTGAATACTCTGGGCGCAGTAGATAAGCCAAAGGGCAATGCAGAGAATTGATAGTGGATTGAACCTGCAAGAAATCTGAGGTATCTTCTGCAGCTTTGTCTGATTGGGACATGCAGGTATGCCTCCTTGAGGTCCAATGTTACCAGCCAAAACTCCTTGCCCAGCATGGGAAGAAGTTGCTGTAATGTGAGCATCTTGAATTTTGGTACGAGTAGAAATGTGTCTAGGATGGATAAGTCCAAAATGGGTCTCTAGTCGGTTCCTTTCCTTGGTACCAGAAAAAGTCTTGAACAAAAACCTTGACCTTATTGGTGCGTAGGTACCTTTTGAATAGCTCTCATGTTTATGAGCTTTGAAATTTGCAGTTGTGCCTCTGCCCTTTGATTTTGTGGCAGGTTTGGCATGCCTCTCATTTTTGGAAGAGTGTGAAATTGAAATTTGTAGCCTCTGTTTATAATGTCCAGTATCCATTTGTCTGTTGTGACAATATGCCAATTGCTTGCAAATAATGCTAGTTTCCCTCCCAAAGGTGCTGCCAGCTGAGACCTGCTTGGCATGGAAATGAGGGAGTCATTGGGTTTGCTTCCTGTATTGTTGTGCACTGTCTTCACCACCTCTTGGTGCTGGAGTTTGCCATTGTCTGCCTCTATATGATCCTTGAGATTGCCCTCTGCCCCTTGTGCATCTGTATCTACCTCTTTGGGGCTTGTCAGTGGCTGGAAAGGACCAGTTTTTTGAAGGCCAATTTCTGCTAAAACGTGGTGGTTGGACCTGTAAGAAAGCTTTGACAGTTTGCATAGATTTGGCTTTTTCTTCCATTTTCCGTAGTATCTCCTCAGCATTAGTACCAAATAGTACATCCTTTTGTAAAGGAGCATCTAGAAGTTTAGCTTTTACATGATCAGGTAAATTTTGTTACGTAAGCCAGGCATGTCTGCGAATGACTGATCCTGTAGCAGCCGCTCTACTGGAGGCCTCTAGGGCATCATAACCACATTGTAAAGTGTGTTTACCCACTTGCTCTGCACTATGCATCATATCCTGTAACTCTTTTAAATCTGGTTGTTCAGATTGAGACATTTTGTGCCTTAATTGTGATAACAGGTACTGTTGATATTTAATCATATGAAACTGACAGTTTAAGGCCCTCATGGCTAGGGTGGCTGAGGTATATACCTTTTTACCCCACCTTTCTAAAGATCTGGATTCCCTTTCTGCAGGAAGTGGATTCTTGGCAGTGGAGGCCTTCAATCCCTTGGGGCCTTGTGAAATGGTTTCAGGGTCAGCATTATGGCTCTTGAAGAGAAATTGGTGAGAGCTGGGTACTCTGTAATACCTATCAGGTTTGACTGGTGCAGGAGGCAGAGAATCAGGGTTAAGACAAGCCTCCGAATAGACATCATCCAGTATATCTAAAACAGGGGGTATAGCCAGAGGTCTGTGTTGAGGTAACCAAAGAAATTCCCTAAGTCTTTTCTTGGAATCTGAAAAGTCTTGGCCTTCCCAATGGAAGTGTTCCCTCAAGGTGTGCAAGGTTTCCCCAAAGGAAAAATCCTCAGGAGGGGATACTGAGGGAATGGACTGTTCTGCATCCGAATCCTCAAAAGGAGAATACGAGTGTTCCTCTGCAGCAGAATGTTCTGATAAAATGGATCCCTGATCAGAAGAGGGAGAATCTTCCTCCGCTCTGGGCCTGTTGTCAGGAGGGGGATGAGAACACCTCTGATAAGAGTAATTAAATCCTCAGCCATTTTTAGCATCTGTTTTTTAGGCATGGGTCCTGAAGATGGGCCCTGTGCAACAGGCCTCGTGGGATGCCTGGCTGTTTTGGATTTAGTAAAGGCCTTAATTGAGAAAGAAGATGGGGGCCTAAATACACCATGGGTGGAGGTGGACCTGTCCACATTAGTAGGCTCTACATTAGCAGGGGCTTCGGTAGTAGTCTGGGAAAGGGCCGAGGACCCAGCGGTCTCGGGTACAGAAGACACCGCCAAAGGAGTGTCGTCGGTAGTCAGGGACTGCAAAGGCGTCTCGCTGAGAACCGGACCACGTGTAGCCCGTTTTGGCGTGGTGTCGGCGGGGACCGCGGGCCTCGCGTGTCGGTCCTTTTCCTTGCGGTTTTTGGACAAAACAGTAGTCGGAGTGTCCGACAACATTTTACAATCAAAAGCTTTACCAAAATAGTGTTGGGTGAACTCTGCCCGACGCTTAATAGTGCGTTTATTGAAGGTAACGCAAAAGCGACAGCCCGAGACGTCGTGGTCTAGGCCCAAACAAGGTATGCAGAGGGAATGGAAATCCTTATGCGGTAATTGCTTCCCACAAGAAATACAATTATTAACTTTTTCTGACATCGGTCTGAGGCAAGAAAAGTTTCCCCAATGGGGTACTTAGCTTTAATGAAGACTTCGGTTTCCAATTTTTTCGTAATTCAGGAGCTGGCCGACTGGCACTTGTGAACTGCTTCTGCTTCAGGCACCACACGGCAAAAAAGACTGAAGAACATGGCGTCGGCTGTGTCTTATATACTCTGGCCTTACTGACGTCAGAAGAGTAAGCGACGACAACCGACGCCGGACCAAGACTTTGGAATTCGGCCGACCGAGGGACCGCCTGCCGGCTGAAAACCCATCTGTGATTACTGCAGCTGTATGCACGATGAACATCCCTACAGTCATGACTGCAACAGTGAAACACGATGAACATCTGATTTGCTGTAAATAAATAAGATGCAGTCAGTAAGCCACCTGGCTAAAGTTACTTTGGTTACTGGATTACCCAATGTTACATCTGCATAAGAAATAAATAATTGATCAGTAGTTCTGATTTCTTTTGTTCTATGTAAATAAAAATGAACTGCCCATGAATACCTAGGAAATGAAGCGGAGTATTCTCCTTTGTTTGTATATTCAGGGAAAATACCAGTAAATTAATAGACTGGTTGATGTTAGATGCAGACCCCACCCTAGGAAGGAAGGATGCATTGGTTTGCAGTGTATCTCTATCCTTATGAAAGATCAGATATGGCAGCTTTGAGGATACGGCCTGAATTTCAGAAATTCATCTGGCTGAAGTAATGGCCACCAAGAATAAGGTTTCCAAGACAGATATTTAAAAGCACACTTATCTGCAGGTTCAAAAGGGGGATGTAATAGTGGTTGCAGTACCAGAGTCAGATCCCACAGAGGGGTAGGATCTTTAAAGGGAGGTTTCAATAACAATGTGCCTCTTAGAAAAGTCTTGGAAAGTTTATGAGAAGCAAGTGATGAACCATCAAATCTGATATGAAAATTAGAAACTGCTGCTAGCTGAACCTTAAGTGTAGATGCACTAGTTCCTTCACCAAAAAGAAAGGTTAAGAATTCCAAAACATTGTGTACTGGGGCAGAAAAAGGGTCAATATGATTCTGAATAGCCCAGTAGACAATTTTTTTCCACTTGCTAGCACATAGTTTCTTTGTATATGGTTTAAGGGAGGAAAACAATATGTTTCGGACAGGACAAGAGAGCACATGTTTTCTGGCTATCAACGGAATTGGAGAAGCCAAGCTGTCAGCTTGAGATTTGTTATATCTGGATGGATCATGCCTGCCGGATGAGATAGGAGGTCTGGAATTGGTTCCAGAATCCAAGGTTGGCAAAGCAAGTGAGACCAAAGGAAGGGGAACCAAATCTATCGAGGCCAGTAAGGTGCAATGAGGATGACTTTGCTCTTCAACATAGCAGCTTTCTGTACGAATTTGGGAATCAATGGAATTGGCAGGAAAACATAAAGTAGACCAGGGGAGCCAATTATGAAGTACAGCATCCCCTGGTGATTCCCCCAAGAGGGGATTAGGGTAAAGTAGCTGCTGTATTTGTCGTTTAAGGGACAGGCAAAAAGACTGCAGCAAGGCTGGCCCCAATGATGGAAAATCATTTCTGTCACGCTCTTGTCGAGGGAGTACTCGTGGGGTAAAAGAATGCACCTGCTCAATTTGTCTGCTATGACACTGGATTCCCCTGGAATGTGCGTTGCTATGATAAAGAAGTTGGACGAGATTGCCCATTGCCACTCTCGGAGTAGTTCTTGACATAAGGGGTAGAATTTGGTCCTTCCTTGTTTGCTGATGTATCAAATTACTGACACACTGTCTTCTTGTATTGCAACTGTCACCTAAGGGGAGAGCATCTTGGAAGGCCTGCAATACTAAAATCACTGCTCTTATCTCTAGAACACTGATATGCAAATTGGCCTCATCGGGGGACCATGTGCCTTGGACTGTCTTTCCCAGGTAATGCCCCCCCCCAACCTAGCTGGGAACCATCCCTGTTCACAATGACCTTGGGCTGATGGGGAATGAATAAACGGCCTTGTAGAACTTGTTCTGACTGCATCCACCATTTGAGATCTCTCTTGCATATGTCAGTGATTTGTATCAGAGCGGACATCGGATGATGAAGTATTGACTACTGTGAGGCAAGCATCCACTGAAGAACTCTCATATAAAATCTAGCCAATGGTACTAGTGTTATCACTGCAGCCATTGAACCCAGATTGTTTGTAATTTATGGTTTTACCCAAAAGAGCACATGTTGCTCAAGCTGTTGCAGAAAGACGGACTTACTGCCTTCTGTGAAATTTAGTTTACTCTCAATTATTGTCTGCACTTTTGATTTAATATCTCTGTAATCTGTACAACTGTTTTTTACTCTCCTTTTTGTTGTGTGATAGAGCTGAATATTTGTTAGTGTTGACCTTAGTTTGTAGTGAAATCCTTTGTCTAGAGGCCTATCTGTTTTCTTAGTGAGAGAAAATTAACAGAACTGGGTTAATCTAGCCAGGGCATTCCTGCAACTGTTATTGTTTGGATAATCAGTCTGGTTTCTGTTTCTGTGCCTTAAATAGCCAGTGTTTTAAACCAGATGTACCTGTTGCTCAAGCTGTTGCAGACAGACTGACACTGCCTGCTGTGATATGTATAAAAGATGAATAACCTTTTCTTTTGGCATTAAGAGCTGATGCGTGGTTGGGGCAGAAAGGAGGCAGTCATATAGCTATTGTAGTCACAAATGCGCTGCTACTACTTAGGTTCATAGGTAGGTACTAGGCTATTGGCCCTAGAGCCTATATAAGCCTAGCCAGAAAGGTACACTGGCTTTCGCCACCAAAGAAAATTATTTTCCTGTGCTCCTGTCGAGCAAAGCCACAGAGGTGATCCCGGGGGTGAATTTCCTATTTCTCATCCAGTCATCAAGATTTTTCTTGAAGAGTGCTAATGAGGAGCTTTGTTTGATATAGATAGCTAGTTTGTTCCAGAGTATGGGAAGTCACTGGGACAGGAATCTATCCCTCCAGCATGTTCTGTTTATTGTAGTGACAAGGTTTAGGTCCCTAGAGTGTGTAGCTCGGAGGGATTGGGATGGTCCCTAGAATGTGTAGCGCAGAGGGATTAGGATTTCTTTAAGTGGAGCATGTCCAACAGCTTTGGGTTTGGCATAGCTTTGTACGTTAGGCAGAGATCGCCTCTGAGTAGGCGATATGCGACGGAGTAAAGCTGGAGTTTTTTTAGACGGTCTGCGTAGGGCATCTGTTTGAGACTGGTAATCCTCTTTGTGAGGTATTTCTGCGGCCTTTCCAGTTGTTGCAGATGTCTTGTGAGGTACATACCAAAAGGGGCATTGTACTCTATAATGGGTCTAATGAGTGATGAGTAGAGGGGAACAATGACCTCTTTTTTCCTGGATGAGAAACCATTTGTGATGAGGTGTGCCACGTAGAAGGATTTCCTGACTACTGTGGCAATGTGATTATCAAAGAAGAGACTACTGTCCATCTGTGTCCCAAGGTCTTTTATCACACTTTTGTGTTAAGTAGACTACCACCTATGTGGTAGCTCATGGGTACAGAGTTTTTACCAAAGAGGATGACAATGCAGTTTTTCGCATTGAGCTTGAGGCCATGGCTTTGACACCAGGCATCTGTCTCCGTGAGGCCCTTTTGTAGGATGTGCACATCGTTAGGAGTTTCGACTATGGCTCCTAGTTTGCAGTCATCTGCGAACTTCGTTAGCCAAAGACCTTCTGTGTTAATCTGTACTTCAGAAAAGTAGATACCAAACAGGAGAGGACCCAGGATTCAACTCTGTGGTACTCAACTTGTCACTGGTCTGAAGTCGGATATGGAGTTTGCTACTTTCACAGTGTGGGTTCTGTCAGTGAGCCAGTTGGCAACCCATCTTGTGACATAGGGATTTATACCTAGTTTAACAATTCCAGAGTGGAGGATGGTGTCAAAAGCCTCGGCGAGATCTAGACAAGCTGTGTGAACCACCTTACCCTCATCTACGGCTTTGGTGACTGCTTCAAAGAAGTCTATTAAGTTTAGGAGACATGATCTGCCTTTTACAAACCCAAACTGGGTGGGGTCCAGAGTTTGGAGATTACCAATGTCTTTGTGTATAAGATCCATAATGAAATGTTCCATGGCCTTGCAGACCAGGCTTGTTAGGCTAATGGGGCGGTAGTTCCCGGGGTCTGTGGTAGCTCCCCCTTTATGGAGTGGGATAACTGTTGCTGTGCGCCATTCAAGTGGGCACAAAGCCTGAGGTGAGGCTATGACTGAACATGGTGCTTAGGTGGAGTGCCAGTTCATTCTGGAGTTTGTGTAGAACGCAGCCTGGGATGTTGTCAGGTCCCATGGATGCTGTGTTTTTGGCTTTGGAGAGTGTGGTTTTTACCTGTGCAGCTGTGACTACAGGAACTTTGCACTCTTCCGGTATAGAGATGAGCCCTTTAGGGCGTGAGAGTGGGGTAAAGTTAGTACTAAACCTATCTGCCACGATGTTGGCAATATCAGTTGGTTCTGTAGATTTAGTGTCATTGTGCTGTAACTCAGAGCAGATGTGAGTGTTGCCATTGAGATTCTTGACATAGCTATAGAATGCTTTGTGGTTGTCTTTAGAATCAGTGGCAATTTTGTTTTCGTAACCAGTTTTGGAGGATTTTATGAGGGATCTCAGCTTCTTACTGAGGCTGACCAGGGAGTTCCTCTAATCATGGGATTTTACTCTTTTCTGCAACAATTTCTTCTGTTCTAGAGTTTGTTTATGGCAGAGGACCATCAGATTGGGTTCCTTTTTTGGAGGATACACTTGGTGAACACTCTGGGTGCTGTGGTGAGACCAAAGGGAAGAACTCTGAACTGGTAATGTCCGTCTCCCAGCCGAAAGCGCAAGAATCTTCTGGAGTGTCTGTTCATTTTTATGTGACAATATGCACCCTGAAGGTCTATTGAGCACGTCTAGTTGTCCTTTTCTAGTAATGGAAGAATGGAATGAACCATGACCATCCGGAACTTGTTTTTTTTGAATGGTCTTTTTAAAGTTGTTGCAGTCCAAACTGGCCTCCAGTCTCCTGTTTTCTTTGGCTGTAAAAAGAATCTTTAGTAAGTTCCAGATTTTAGTTTGTCTGGGGGACCACTTGCATTTTTTTTTCTAGCAGCTTTTCTCTTTGAATTGCTACTTGTTCCCTCTGACTGGATGGAACATCTGGGATTTTCACTGAATGGGGAGGAAGAAGGAAAAAGGGTATAATATAACCTCTGGAAATTACCTTCTGCACCCAATTATCTGTTATCTCTAGCCAGGCTCTCTGGTACAGAAAAAAATGACCTTCGATTGTCCTCCAGGCCTCCTTTCAGGAGCACTAGAGGGGTCTGCCAAAGAACAAATCTATGGAACTTATGTTTTGCGGACCACCTCTGCTGCATTGGTGGCATCTACCATTGGAATTTCCACCTGTGCCGGTGGGGGAACCTCCTCCACTTGTGTCCTGGAAAGGTCCTTGTGGCTTTTTGAACTACATCTTTCCTCCACCTTAATGATTCCTTGAAAAGGTTCTTTGATGGGTGGAAAAATGTATGCCCACAGCAGAGAGGGTCTTTCCATCCTTCTCACACCTGGTTAAAATTTATTTTACTAAAGGGCCAAACAAAGAAGTACCATCAAAAGAAGCACTGATGAACAAGGGCTCCACAAAATCATGGGTCTATATTAGATAGTCGAACGTTTAAAAGTTTGAATCACTAAAGAACAAACTTTAGTGATCAAACTTTTAAAAGTTCAAATATCTTTAAAAACAAAATAAAAAAAAAAAAGTAAAGGGTTTAAGCAGGGGGGCAAGCCCCCCTGTGCCCCCTCCGCTACTTAAATATACAAACTCTGAGATCACACTTCAGTGTGTTACAGTGCGGAAATGGAGAATTTCCCATTTCCTACACTGTAGAGTGATCTTGGAGTTGGTATATTTAAGTAGCGGGGGGTGTGGGGGTGCAGGGGGGGGCTTGCCCCCCTGCTTACACCCTTTAGTTTTTCTTTTTTTTTATTTTTTAATTTTTATATATATTCAAACTTTTAAAAGTTTGATCACTAAAGTTCATTCTTTAGTGATTCGAACTTTTAAATGTTCGAATATCTAATATAGACCCAAAATCACACAGGTGCATACAGGTGTGTCTCCTTCAGGAAACTCCTGAATCCACTACCCTTGAGGTTCCTTCTGCTACATGAAAAATCAGCCTCATGGAGGAATTGGATTTCAATTGCAGGGCAGCCAACTGAGAAGTGGCAAAGGCTTGTACTTCTTCAGAAACAGATCCTGAGAGGATGTCTGAAAGTTCCTTAATCATGTCCCTTTGGAACCTGATGAAATGTGCCAGATAATTCAGAGACCTTAGGGCAAAGATCTCTGAAGCACAGGCACACTTCCCAAATGTATCCATCGTCTTTCAGTGACCTTAGGGCAAAGATCTCGGAAGCACAGGCACACTTCCCAAACGTATCCATCGTCTGAGACTCCCATACTCATTTTTTGCACTTTCTTTTGCTTGGTCCAAGGCTTCTGGTTGGAGGAATGGACAGTAGAACTTCCTTCAGCTAGTTTTTTTTAGTTTTAGTGGCCACCGCCATGACCATGGCATCAACAGGTACTCTTTTAGCCCAAAACTGCTTGTCCTCTGCTGCTGTCATAATTTTGTCAGGTCTCAGAGGAATTGGCTGAATGTTGTCTGGATCATTCCATGTCCTTCGTCAGATCAACTTAAGGAGCTCGCTGGGGGGTGGAGTCACCCAGGAAATAGCTGGGCCGGTACCAAATGCCTCCAGGAATACAGATTCTTCAGACGAAGAGTTGCTGGATTTCCAGCCACCTCTCTGCTTTAGGATTTCTAGGATGTCTCCAAATGAGACATCATCAGGAGGTGACCATGGGGACCCTTCACCTTCATCAAAACCTGTATCTTCTGTGACAGGTTCTGTGGAATCTAAGTGCTTCCACTTGCATGTTTTCTTCTTAGGGACCTCCTCAGTGGAATGTTCTGGGGAGGTATCAGAAGAAATGGGGATACCCTACTGGGAAGCCTGGGGTTTTGGTACCAGCTGTCCCTGTGGAGAAGAAAGGCGAGACTCTAAGTGCAGAGATGGAAAGATAATAGACTGAGGTTCTGAGAGGGGAGGAACCATCTGTGTTAATGTAGACAGGGCCCTCTCCATAACCTCAAAAGCAGACTGTCCCAGAGAGGTATAGGTCCCTAGATCCAAGAAGGCAAGCTTCTGAATCCTAGTCCCACCCTGATCTGAAGAAAGCCCTCCCGAGGCAGAATTTGGAGCTGAAGTAAGGCTTGCCAAGGCCCCAAGGTGCACAGATGGCTCCAAAAGCTTCGCAGTTGGCTCTAACACCTCAGATTTGACAGGGTAGTTTCGACTCTCAGAGCTCTCTGGATCTGACTGGACCAAAGTTCTGAAAGCCAACTTCGGATCCAAGGACAAGGCAATCCTTGGATCCAAGCAAGATGATGCCGGGCAACTCAGATCCAAGGGCACTGAGGTCCTGTATGGAGTCACAGAAGGAACTGGTAAGGGTGGTGGAGCTGTAGAACTGATCTTCTGACCTGAAGGGGTAGGACCCGACAGGATACCTGAGTGGCTCTGTGCCAAGAGAATCTTTCTCAGGAGTCTCTCCACATCTTCTTCCATGAGTCCTCTGGAAGAGTGAGTGGTTATGACAAATGAAGACTTCAGTCTTTCTAGGAAAGGTGATGGAACCCTCGAAGGCACGGGTCCACAGTGCGAGAATATCTAGTTTGTGGTAATTGCATTGAAGTGGAACTTCTTGTTGGATCCGATGTGGTCAGCTCCAATAACTCAATTCCCTTTTGATTAGGATACAATGTTGAGGTCAAATCCGATGAAGATTTTTCCTTTGTGCTTTGGATCCAAGGATAAAGTCTGATCTGAAGCTTTTGCCTTTTTCCTTTTATGTTCAGAATGCCCAGATACTGGTCTTTTCCTAGCCAGCTCCGAAGCCTTTGAAGATGATGAGGAAGGACTTGGAGAGGTTGACTTAGACTTTTTGTAGGGGAAACTCCAGATAAGGCCTCCTCAAAAGAGATAGGCAGCATGCCTTTAAGAAGCAGTTTATTCTTTGAGTAAGCGCTCTCAGATTAAATCTGTTGCAAATGACACAGTCCTCCTGTAAATGGAGGGGACCTAGGCAGTACACACAGTGAGTGTGTGTATGTGTGTGTGTATATCAAAAAAAATAATTTTATGTCCACATTTATGGCATTTCTTAAACCCCGCAGGGCCTTTCTCTTTTGTTCAGCTATTACACAGAACACCAACAGAAAGGCAGTCAATAAACCGTACTGTAAAGAATCAGGTTAAAGTGACAGTTATAGCAACTGAAGAAAAAAATGTTTTTATTATGATATATATATTTATTTAAACAGCAACAAATGACAGAGAAAACAGAAAATGCTAACAATGGTAACTACTGATTACATGTAGTGTACAAAAGTGGACAGAAATACTAACAATAGTATTTAGAGTACAAAAACGTATGAAAAGTGAAAGAACATTATCTAACGAATAGGCAATGGATGAGGGAGATAAGATTTAACTACTTTAAAGTTTAGAAGAAAAAAGAATGAAACTTTTGACAAACAAATTACACTTAGCTTGAGAGGATTCAGTCACCACCTCTTTCGCTGACAAACGGCAAACGAGATCTGAAGTAAAGGGGGTTGGTAAATTATTGGTAATGGAGAAGTTCAAGAGTTCAAAGTTGCCACAAGCTTTTGCAATGGCTGAGTCAGGTCTAAGGGATCGGATCCGAACCCATTAGCTGAGGATTGAATGAAAATTGACATCAGATCAGAAGGGTTTGGTCTGGCAGATGTGGTTGAATTCCCAGGAAGAAGGGATTTTTTTCCCATTGCCATCTGTTTCCTTGATAAATTAGTCTCAGAACCCCTTTGTCTGAAATAGGAGATTCAGACTTTCTGCAAGGGATAAAGGACTCAAAAGGTAGGAGGAGGGAACAATGTCCCTTAAACATTCTGCCTTATAGGACTGCCCTTTGTTGGGGGGGGGGGTCCAGTTTTCTTTTGGGAACATCCCTGCAACTGCTTTAAAAATCTGCTTACCAGTATTCTGCTGACACTGTTTATTTTGCTTTTAGTAAAAACTGGATGACGAAACATAAAATTCCTTGGAAATATTTGAGAATTTTGATAACATCTGCAGTAGAGGGCCCAAAAACTAAATCTCTATCCAAAGAAGAATTCAAAATCTCATTTTCTATATTTCCTGGGAGGCTCACAAAATGCAGCCAGGCAAATCTCCTCAACACGGTACCAGTGGAAGCAGTTCTGACTGTATTTTCCACAGAATTATAAACACACGATGAGTAGTGACCTAAGAAATGAAAGAAACTAAACCGCACTAAGCAGCTGTTCCTCACACAGGGAATTGCAGACATACCTCTCAACCTCTTAGCACAACAAATATGGACAGAGCCTGACATAATGGGGGGGACAAAGGCCCAAAAATAGGGTCACATTTTAAATACTGTTCTTATAAACTTAGTTGCGAGAATAACAGGATTTGTGTTAGCATGCATTTTCTGAAGGATATGAAGTCTGAAATTCAAATGCATGACTTTATTTAGTGAATTTAATTCTTAGATCATCCCAGTAATTTGTCAACAAACACCGTTTTTAACAGACCAAAAATATGAGGCAAAAATCTGGACATTCGGCAAAAATCTGTGCAGTTGAGATGTATGATTGTAGATCAAACATTCCTCCTACTTTCACAATTAATCATAAGATTGACAATTTAAAAGTTTAAAACTCAAAGTTGCAGAAGTATATACTTTTTTCTCAAACTTATCCTTGACTGAAAGAGAAGGCAGCAGCTGGATTAACTAAAAAGTACAGTTTTGTACCTACCATAAATGTAGATGTTCGAGGATCCACATTGCTGCAGTCCTAACCATTGGGTAGTCCGCTGTCCAGTCGGGCCCTCAATACAAAATATATGGCTGACGTGCTTCAAGGCAAGTGTCAGAGACTGATCAGGGTGTCAATGACACTAATGCCCTGACCGGACGGTTGCCTTGCCATCTTTTTTGTCTTGCCCCAAGAGACTAAAAAGAAAGAAAAGAACAAAAACAAAAAAAAAAACAGCCTGTGCAAACATATATACACAACAATATATACAAATAAGAATATTAGCCCACACCACCACACCTAAAACACAGGGGAAGGGAGGGAGGGGAGGGCACGAAATTGTAGCAATGAACATCTACATTTATGGTATTTACAAAAGGTACTTAACTTCTTCATTCCACATTGCTGCCATTGCTGCAGTCCTAAACCCCAACTACAACTGCTGGATCATTTCTGGGATGAATGTATAAAACCATAAAAGAATGAGGCACTTTGTATATTCTATCTGCTTTTTTGGGTGCAGCAGACTGGTTTTCAAGGAAACCATAGGCTGTGACAAACACATCCTCTAGTGCTGACAACATTATGGGAATGGGTGAAAGTTCTGGGAATTCCACTTATAACAATTCATCTTATTTTCTGAGGGACTGAGAAACGTCATTATTCTCCTACTGAAAACACTGGCACATTATGGAAATATTCTCAGAGGAAGAGAATCCCTTACAGGCAGATTCAAATACCATGCTCTTTGAAAATGAGTCAGAATTCTGAGGAGAAAAAACCTGCTTCTGTCTGATCACATTCCTCTACAGATTCAAAATCCCGAACCTCTTCAGGAAAACAGGAATCCCCCTTTTTTTTACCAGAAACCACTTCATACGAAAAGTCAACAGTGTGCCAGTCTCAGTAAACTACTCACATCCACAGGAATTGGAGGTGAGAAGACAATGCTTTGTTTTCTTACAGGAAAGGTGGGGCAAACAGGTTTATTAATGGCAGCAACAGCTTCCCCTGGGATGGGCAAAACATTCTGGCTCAGCAGGAGCACCTTCCCTGCCCCTTTTCTCAAGACTCTCTCATGCTTACTGAGGGGACTCCCAACAGCCACAATGAACATGGCTAACCTCCAGTCTTTAGTGGCAGTAAAGACAACAGTAGAGGGATCCAGGGAAAAAGACGAGTGATATAAGGAACCAGTTTTGGTCATAGCACAGTCACTCACTTGTTGCTGAGACTAATTACTAGTCTGTTATAATGGCAAAGGCTGTTTAGTTAACTTTTTATTTTTGTGGTTGGAAGAAAGGCCAGCCAAGGGACTGCTAGTTTGTTCCATGGTCAAGCTGAAAATGGTGCTTCTTCCCTGGGGAAACTAAGCAGAACACGTCAGTAACCTTAGAAAGCCATTAAAATATCTTTTTCCCTATAAAACATAGTAAAAAACATTTTAATGCATCTTCCGGGCCTCAAAAATTAAAACAAGCAAAGTTTTTACACAGAAAAAGAGATTTAAGCAGTTTTAAAATAACTTTAAAATGCCATGTGAAAAGTGCACTCCCATTTACAAGCACACACAAGTCATGGAACATACAATTATTTTCCAGCTTAAAAATACTTTCCTAAACAGGAAAGTGAGTATAAACAGCAAAAGGCATTTGATACTATTTTCCATGAAGGCATTACCGATAATTTGTAAATCTGAATATAAATCCTTGTGCTGTGCTTTGAGTAACTAACTGGTTATCTGACAGAACTCGTGTAGTTTATTGGTGCCACCTCTAAAAGCAAAAACGTTACCAGTGATGTACACAGGTCTCAGAGTTTGGACATATCATATTTGGCATCTAGTTTTTAGACCTATAAACCAATAATCTTGACCTAACTGGCTGTTGTAAATCAATCTTTCATCAACTCTAAATTGTTCCAACAAGGGTTATACCATTTTAAGAATTGGTGCAAAGATGTTGTCTTTGTGTCTTTCGGCTTTTCCCGTTAGGGGTCGCCACAGCGGAAATAATCTTAAATTAAATGTGAAAAATTGCAGTACTGTTAACTTTGGTAAGCAAAACATTATTCTATATTATATAAGTGGCACATCCTTTCAATCAGACACTGTTGTAAGGGCTTTAAGCACTCTTCTTGATAATCCCTCATATTTTTATCATTGTGTCTCCACAGGAGCTTGAATAGCTTATCTAATTCCCCAAAACATCTCTAATGCCAAAGAAATCTTAATTCACATTTACTCATATCTTAGTAGAGCCATTATTGAACATAATGGCCCCTTTTGATATGTACTTCCAGATATAGTAATCAACTTAACGGACCTCAAACAGTCTTAACTAAAAAAAAAAAATCAATGGCGTCAAAACAGGACAGACTGGCAGCCCACTTTTTTACTGACTTCTTTATACAATCCTCTGTAGGGATATGTGTCTAGCCATTTGTACCATGAAAGATCCATCACTCTGACCTCCTGTTCCTTCACAGAGCAAATGGTTCCTCAAGTACTTGGTTAAAGGATGTCAACCTTCATCAAAAAACAAGTAAGACACAGTATGACAGATTCATACACCAACACACTTCCCCCACCTCTGGAACACACTTCTACTACATGTCAAGCAAAGTAGCTCCCTTGCCACCTTCAAGATGAACCTAAATAATTGGTTTGGCACCCTCAAATTCACCCCATCTATCTTGTACTGCCCTCATTGAGGCTATAGGGAACTTCTGAATATGCGTTATTGGCTAGGCTTGTAATTACCTGCAGACTGATTACTTAGTGTGTAACTCCGAACCAAACAAACCAATGACAGTCCCAGTCACAGAAATATGCACTGACCACGAAGATGTAACCACTTTCCTTTATTTTAATGTTGAAATAACAGCAAAAACTGGTTAAGCGCTTTCATCTACTATGGTAGATTTCATCAGAACCATTACTAACAGCCATTATCCTCTTTATATATGGCCCTAAACCAATCAAAAACTAAATATGTGTATGTTATACAAATTAATTAAAATTTAAAGTGCTCAGTGCAGGATTCCACAATATCTACCTATCTCTTGTTCCTTTTCTTTTTTCTCATGATTAAAACTTATGTTAAGACTGTTCGTCGAACATGATGATGTATAAAAACCCAATAATACATGTTTACTAATAATACAATCAGTTCCCATCATATATACAGTTATACATACAAAGTATTAAAAATGTTAAAAATCTAGAGTATCTGATATTTATGATACTATAAATGTATGGTCCCCAATGATGACCTGACCTATCATTACTTCTACCATGGCTTATCTGAGTATTCCTCGTGTTTGCTCTTCACCTATACTTCTCTAAAACTGACCTAATAGATATAGTATCATTAAGCCCTGGAAATTCAGAAGCATTAAGCTTGATTTGCCATCTTGTTTCCTTTTCTCTCAATGATAATTTTATATTCCCACCCCTAGGATTAGGTTTAATAAATTCTAATATACCAAAATCAAAAGAGCTACAGATACTATTGCCCTTGAGATGTCTCCATAATGCGTTATTTGTATCCTGTCTTTTTATCCTGTAGTAATGCTCATATATTCTATTCCTCAGACATCTAACGGTCATCCCTACATAATAACATGGACATTTTGTACACTTTGCCAGATACACCACATGGGTTGTCCTACAATTACCTTTTCGAAACCTTATGATTGTACTATGGGGATCTTCCAGAGTGATGGTCGTAGCTGGTATGATGTATTTACACTGATTACACCTCCCACATCTGGTTGTTCCCCTGTCCAGTTGTTTATAACTCAAGCTCTTTTTCATCCCAAATCTTGTCTTAAGATTGTTACCATTTCTATATACAAATTTAGGTCCATCTCCCACTGTCTTGTGAACACTATCATCTGTTTTTAAAATGTTCCAGTTATTCCAAATTATGTTTTTGATGCCATTCACCTCTGGTGCATATTGTATTATACATGCTCTAGTAAAATCATTTGTGTCCAAGGGTCTATTGTGTCCTAATACACCACTATTCCCTCCGCCTAATATTGGCTTATATTTTTTCCCCCATTCTTTCTTAATGTATTCTGTGATGTCCATAATAATTTCCTTCGGGTATCCTCTTGCCTCAAACATTTTACCTATATTGTCCATTTCTAACACCATATCAGAGTACTGGGAGGTCATTCTGGCGGCTCGAATACATTGCCCTTTTATTATACTCCTCTTTTGGTGTAGGGGATGACAGCTTGTAAACTCTAAATAATCATTACTAAAAGTTTCTTTCCTAAATAAATTGGACTTAAATCCATGGTCACCTATTGTAATTCTAGTGTCCAAAAATGCTATGCTCTTTTTGTTCATTGATGGTACTTCCATTTCCCCTCCACACTACAAAGACATTGTCCAAAAATCTTAAATAACATGCTATGTGAGATTTCCATTTACTTGATAGAATGAATTCTTCCTCCCAATTTAAGAGGAATAGATTGGCATACATGGAGGCACAAGCAGCCCCCATTGCTACTCCTTTACTTTGCCTGTAGTATTCCCCTTGAAACATAATGTAATTATGAGTCAAAACTACCTCCATAAAGTCCATTATTAGACTTATTTTGTCCCATTCCATATCACTATATTTCTGTATACTGTTTTGGAATCTATTTAGTCCTTCCTCTAAGGGGATGTTGGAAAAAAGGTCGACAACATCGATAGTAATTAATGTGCAATCATCAGTAATGTATTGATTGTCCAATCTCCCTAGAAAATCCCACAAATCCTTCACAATATGACCAATCTTTGTGTATAAGGTTTTTAACCAGCCATCCACTACTTTACCAAATGGAAAAGTTTTGGATTTACTCCCCGATATGATGGGTCGAAAAGGAGGTTCTAATATATTTTTGTGGACTTTGGGAATTCCAACTATAGTACTAATAATGGGTGAATCTTCCTTTAAAAATTCATATAAATTAATGTTAATTCTGTTATCTAATAACATTTCTTCTAAAATTAAATCCACTTTATGATATCCAGTGTTGACTTCATTAATAGATGTGACCTCATAATTGCCTGAATTAAATAATATACTATTAATTTTGTTATTATATTCATCAACATCGTATATTACTACTCCCCCTCCCTTGTCAGGCTTCATTATTCTAATATTATTACTGGCCTGAATTTGTCTCATTATTTCATATTCTTTATAACATAAGTTATGTTGATGTTTTGTTCCTTTATTCATGTATTTATATAACTCATTGAGAACAACTTTTTCATATATAGCCAAGGTATTGTTTAGGGGGGGTGTAAATATGCTTTTTTTCTTAAATTCATCCTTTTCTATTGTATTTTTCCCTTTAAAATATACAGCTAAATTTAGCTTCCTTAAAAATTTTTTAAAATCTATAATATAATCCACTATATTACCACTGTTGTTAGGGATATATTTCATTCCTTTAGATAACAGTTTAAAAAATTCCTTAGTTAATTTAATCTGTGTATAGTTATATATACTGAAGTCTCCCATACTATAGTGTACATCACTATGTTTTATAATTTCATCATTTGTAATAATCTTTTTATTCACATGTAATTCCTTGTTCTTCCCCAACTGTTTCCTTGCCAGCTGTCTCGTCTCCTGTTCCACTTGTTGTTTTGGACTCTCCACTTGTTTCCTCCTAAAAAACCTTTTGAATTGTAAAACCCTCCATTTCTTCCAGTATTATGTGTGTAGTGTTTTCCTTCATTCCCTTCGTTTATCAATTCATTTCTATCAACATTATTCGTATTTCTTGCGTTAGTACTAAACTTGTACGCTTCACCCTTTTCATACTGTTGTAAATCTCTCCTCAATTTTCTACATTTTCTGTCATACTGTTTATGAATTTGATTTTCTACCCAAGTGAATTGTGCATTAAAACACATTTCAAATTCATCAAATAGTAAATCATTAGTAATAATTTGATCTAAACGTTCAATTTCAGACAGGAGACTACAAATTTTTCTGTCATTACATGATATTATAAATTTCATAAACGTGAAACCAAATTCATTAAACATTTTTGTACATTCATTCACCTTCTCGTCAACCATCTCTATACCCATAGGCCATTTGTAAAATCTCAGGCCCATGGGAACAATATTAGTAAACAAACATTTCTTTAAATATGTATTATCTAACTGGACACTTTTTAATACCTTGAGTTTTTTTACCAAAATCATAAATAATGTCCTTAAGCGTTTTGTTGTCCACGTTATCATTATCAGTCTCAACATTTTCAGTTACTTTCTTTTTGTTACCATTAAAATCATAGCCGATTGCTAAAAAGCTTGCAGTATTATATCTTTTTTGTCTTTCATTATGGGAATGCTTGATGTTAGTTTGAACAGTACCTTTAGCCATTGTTTGTCCCGCCATAGCGCAAGTCCTCTTCGGTACCGTCCGTTTTGGTCTCGCTCCAGAGATGTTATAATCGTCCTCCGACCCTTCTCCAAACGTGAAATTACCATTTCCTTCACCTATATTCCACTTGGATCCATTAGATGCCCGTACAGCATCTGGCCACTCAACAGCAGGATAGTAGTCTGTCATGCCCTTGTATTCTACTACCCCACATACTGCACAGCAAGTATAGCCTGACCGTTAGGCACTGAGCGTGTCGACACACTAGCTTCCTGCTTACGCGGTGACGCCCTCCTTGAATCATCCCTTCCAATCATACCTCGACTATCCGGCTGACTGACAAGCTCTAGCAACCGGGTTAACTCTCCTTTCATAATTACCATCTCGGATTGTATCCTATGGATATCGTCTCTCCTCTGTGAAAATATTGATGGTAGTTCATCAAGGCAATCCATCTCCTCACACGACACAGAAAAAATATCAGTCGACTGGTCTAACCAACTGTATAACTCCGAACCAAACAAACCAATGACAGTCCCACTTAGTGTGTACTTATGAACCTATGATTTTATCCTGGTAGATTCTGTAATAGGTCAGAAGAGACCGAATGTATTAAGTAACCTAGTTAATCTATCACTAAGAGAAGAATTCCAGTTGAGATAAAAATCACTACAAATGTATTGATGTATTGGCTGGGATTTACTGTTTTCAGCATGGACAATGCAACTGGGAGAGGTACACAGATAATAGTATTAAAAAGCTTAGTGTTACCTCATTACAGTAACATTTAATAGTAAGAAAAAACATAGTGTGATATCCTAGTCATAATCAAGTGTCCAGTTAGGGCTGAAATAACTATGGGGGTTGCTTTTATTAAGGTGAGGAAAAGATTGCAGTCTTTTCTCATCATAGTCTGTACACTTCCCCCTTGCCTAGGATCAAGTTTGCTATCTGTGAAACCTGTGCAATTTGAAGACAAATTCGTAGTAGTAAAATGTTAATGAGAGCCACCACATATGAAACTGACAAAGTCAAACATGGTTGAATAATTAAAAGCATATGCATTTAATATGAAGAGCTGGGGCAATCAGCCATTCTAATCACCAAGATTTAAAATTGTACAGGACCCTCACTTATAAGAGTAGAGTCAGTATTAGCTGGAAAGCATGTGATAATGGCCACCTTCGCAGCTACTGTCTGTGATGCTGCTTGTCATTGCCCTCTGCACCGCAGATGCTTATTTTAGTGCCTAATGTACACTACATCTACAATCAAATCATTACTAACTGCTACAGTGTGGAAAGAAACACCACACTAGAGTTAGAAGGCTTATGCCTCTCTAACATGGGCAAAGGGGGACATGTGGAATGTTTAACCCAGTGGATACTAAGGTTTATGTGGCATTACCCACCCTTGCTTCTGTGACCTTTCAGCATCCAAACGGGGATATGTTAGGAGGTTCATAGACATAATCTTTGTAAATCTTAACTCCGCTTTTCTGACATGATGCTGCAGATGTGGAGTGAAGAGAGTAGACCAGTGCTTATGTATGCATGGCTATCCTTGGCAGACACCAGTAATATCAATACTGTTTAGTCTCTTACTATCTGTTGTTCACACACACACACACACACACACACACACACACACACACACACACACACACACACACACACACACACCAGCATACAACTATACTGTTAACAATCAGACCCTATACCATAATGGAGATATCATTACTGCCCACCACCCTGTGGCACCAAGCTAACTGTGTGTGAGGAAACAACTGTGCAGGAGGCCTTGCACCCTTTGTAGCAGGTATGATGGTCTGTATGCAGTACAGTGCTGCCCCCCCCCCAAACGCAAATACACATCAGAACAGTAACCTGTCAAGTCCATGCACTGTATTACACCACATATCTCCTGTGGCAACTGTTGTTGACTGTGTGCAGATGGTACAGGATAGTGGTCTGTCATGCCCTTGTATTCTACTACCCCACATACTGCACAGCAAGTATCTGGTCCTTTTGCTTCCATGCACACATATGTGTATCCTACAGTATTGTGAGTCCAGTAAAATTTGCTTTATCTGTTTATGGGCTACCTATATGGCAAGAAAAACAATAATCCGGTTCTGTAGTTCAACTTCTATGTTGCTCATCATAATGTAGTCTCCTGCAGTATGGCAGTCATGGTTTTTACCATGTTAGAAGAGGATTTTAGTGTAGTGCTTATGTGGATGAGGTGATTTAGCATGATCACCTCTGAACTGCTACCACAACACAAAGCATTATTGGCCACAGTCACTGCAACCCTGTTCATCTATGTCTACTCCTGGGTTAGGTAGTTAGACGTACTGTACTCTCCTGCACAGACACTCTCTAGCCTGCAGCACCACCTATCTGTGCTAACAGTTCATTACATTGTGAATTACTACAGGCTGATTATGCTCGTCGTGTGGTATAGTAATGTACATTCATGCTCACTGGGCTACCATTTTCAACCTTGCTCTGACATTTGGAGTACATATGGCCTCTTCTGATACTGGTTGTAGCAGGGATCCCATCTGGTACAGCAAAGAAATGAAAATCTGTACCTGCTGCGCAAGGATTATCAGGAGCACCTGCTGGGGGGGGCTATGTTGGGCCCATATATAAAATCAGTGTGTCTTGCACCATACTGCCAGAGCAGTCAGCGATGCCACTGGCATCATCAGCTATAATGAGCAGTGCAGGTAGGGCTACAATGATCTGCAGAGATGCCATCCTGTCCTGCTTTACCAATGGAAAGCAGAGGAGTGGGCAGAGCAATCCTACAGTTTGTCATTGGTTTGCAGTACACTGTTCTACCTTTAATTTTCTGTTCTTACCTTCAGTTCGCAAGGACGTATTATACTGATTATGGCCTTTTTTGTATCCTACAGTGGCAGAAAATGAGACATTGATCCATACGCCATGTCTGAGGAGATGGGACAGGCACTACAGGCAGCAGGGAGAAATGCATAATATACACGTACTAATGGCTGTCTTGTTTTTCTCTCTCTAAAAGGTTAGTTAAGGTGCTCTAGCAGTTGAAGAGGCAGCAACCTAGGCCTACTCTAGCCAATGTGCCTGTCACTGAGTTATCAGCAGTTTCCCAAGTCTACCTTTATGCAGGAAGGAGATATCCTAGACAGCTTTATGAGGCCCTCTATAGGCACCTCACAGTTAAGGAGCACTCACCTAGGACTGTCGTGGAAGGATCTCGTTGAGTCATTCATTAGTGAGTGCATCAGTTGGTGGTTGTACAGGTTGGCCAACAGCTAGTCTCTTACCCTGGTACCCTTGCAATTCTTCTTGTACAGCTAATAGAGTCTCATGCTTGTCAAGCCTCATCCATTAGGACATTAGGACACCAGAGAAGGTCTCCAGTAAGTCAGCTACACTGGTGACTGACTTTTGGCAAGTATCTCATCTGGCTCTGTCTGGCAGGTCCACCTTATTCCCCCATCATAGTGTTTCCCATCTTTATGTCTTTCCACATCCTGTTTGTAATTCAGCCCTCCCCACGTAAGCTGTCCTCCCTCTGTCTGAGTATCTCCACTGTTACCTTACCACTTTTGTGTCCATACATCTCCTTTCTGTCATTGTGTTCATTATATGTTGGTCTGCCCATACCACCTTCCCTATTCCTTCCTACTTTACTATCTATTCACAATGATAGCCTCCTATAACATTTTGTAAAGCATGGAAAAAGGGTAGCTGTCCATGACAAATAAAACAGCTCCTGTTCTCTCCAATCTTCCTTAAAGGTTACCCTTATGTGTTTTTCTGCTGGCTCATACTCCTCTTTTGGTTGTTGTACCTTATTCCCCTTCTCCCAACTTTATTGATGAATTGAGGTGAAATTTTGCTGTGATCTGACCTCTTTGCCCATGATGGCATTATAAGGAACATTGTTGCAGGTATGAGTGTGCACAGAGTTGGGCCTGCCACTATACTGGGCTTCTCATGTTAGTTATATGACTGCACATAGCATGGCCATTGCTGTAGTACACTGACTTTCATTAGCGCAACTGCTGTAATTTTTCATGCAGCCTTTTACATGGCATAATGGTAATACATAGGCCCTGATACATATGTAGGCAGTACTAGGCTATGTAGTGCTACTTTTTCTGCAATATTTAGCAAAGCAAAGTCTCGTTATCGATCTTTCTGAATACCCTATATAACGTTAACAATTATGCCAGTTCTGTGAGACAATGTATAGTGGTGTTTTTTGTAGGTTACCTAAAGTGCGTTCCCTTTGAACCTTCATTATAATTTTTTTGTATTGAGGACCAAAATTAGATATTTGCATACGGTGATCATTTTACCTCCATCCTTTCATACATGGCAGGATGGTAAACTAAACCTAAATTGTTACATTTCACCTTTATGTGTATAAAAGAAGTGATATTGTATCCAAGTGTTTTGTAAGATATTAATAGAGAAATTCTGACATTATAAGACTTGAATAACATACATTGAAAAGATATGCAGTGCAGAATGTTTGCATCAGCTTAAAATCTGTTTCACACATACTGACGTGCCTACAGAAAAATAATCCACTATTTAAGACAGCAGGTTCAGAGACTGTTAATAATATCTTGTTTAAAAAATGTTCCAATATACTATCAAACTAAAGAATCTCTGTGTAAAGTGCAAAAACACTTTTGTGCAGGTGCCTATCACTTTTACTGTTGTGCAATACAAACAAACTGAGGAACTGAATAATAAAAGGTTTACTGTATCATACCTCTCCTTCCTCTATTTGTGTGGCCACATCCATGCCTGTTTTTGCAGGAATGAAGAGAGGTGTAGATGGTTTATCCAGAAATGCATCTGTCTGACACTCAGCATCAGCTTCAACAATACGGTCACTAAGCTCTTCAAGGTATAATTCTGAAAATGTGCAATGGAAATATGTATTTATTTATTTTAGGTAAGTAGGACTGACCTAAATTCCTTTTTAACTATGACCTGGTATAATACAGTCAGAGTACTTGTAAATGCCATTAGTCAATAAAATACATTGGCATTCATAAACAAAGTACAGAAATAAAATCAGATACATGATATACCAGAAACATTTACAACTAATTCTGGCAAACTTAAATAAACCTTACTTAGAAAAAAAAATCAGTTTTATAAAGAAATGCTCAAACTAAAATTAATTACTGGAGTTGCAGATATTGTAGTTTTGGCAATCTACTTGTAATTAGACTTAAACTGATGGGCAGATGAAATCATAACATGCAGTGAACCTTTGAAGCTCAGAAGAAAAAAAAAAACCTCTGGTAACACAATGAAGTGAATGCTGAGTTGATTCAAAGCTTGGGTGTAAGGACTGAACCTAAGTAAAGATCTTTGTCAGTGCAATGTTTCTACTGTAAAATGCTAAACATCAGGCAAGCAAATGATAAAATAACCCTTGGTTTAAGAGAAAGCATGTCTGCATTTTGCAAGGAAATAAGTGATGTTTTGGGAGAGTGAACCATAAAGATGTTACAAAATTCCACTTGCAAATCACAGCAATTTGACAAGGATCCAACTGTAATAAGAGGCAGATGAGAAGTGCGGTACCTTTATCTATGGTAATTTTAGCTTCCGGTGTTAATAGATGGGAAATTTTGTAACATGTTTCCAAAAGTGTTTTAAACTTGCCAATCTGCATTATAAAAGAAACCCAGAGGTTAATCAGAAACTAAAACATTTCTATGCTATGACCTAGGTAACACTGCTCCCATTAGGCGATGCAACAACCCAAGGATATGGAACATTAAAGAGATGTATGAGTGCAGTAAGAAATTCAGGCTCAGCTTTATTGAAAATTAAATGAACACCCAGAGAAATGAAATGTGTTTTCTATATGTATGTAGTTAAGGATAAACTAAATGAAACGGATGACTTAATAAATATCCAGGTGACCTTGTTATCTGCATAAAAATAGTATATACACCTGAGTGTCACGGGTTGGGAGGGTGGCCTAATGGTTAAGGTGTTTGCCTTACAAACACAAAGTGTGGGGTTTGATTCTCACAAAGGATAATTGGCTAAGCTTAAAATGGCTCACAAGGGCAGTTAGCTTAGTACTAACCTATGAACCTATAATGTTTTAAGTGAATTAATGAAGGTGACAAGCAATGGTGAACCTAATACAGATCCTTATGGTACACACCATCCACTTATTTAAGATGAGAATATTCTCTATATTCTTTTCTTTTCATTTTAACTCTTAGGAAAGTACAGTAGTGTAAGGTCTTAGCATAACATTAGATGTCTTTCTCTTCACTGTTGCAGTATTCTTTACATAAGGGATCTCCTACCAATGATAGCCCTATGTCCGGTCAGTACACCTAAGCCTTTAGTGCTTATAGGCATTGTACATCACACGTATGCTCCCAATGCATGGCATAGGGCACAGAGGTGACGTATGGACACAACACTCAGAACTGAAAAAGTCCCAGGAAGAACAGAATGTCCTTATGGATAAAGATGTGCATTCCGAAAGAGACAAAGGAAGAAAAAGATGAAGAGCCCCACAGCCAGGAGGGCAAAAGGACTACAGAGCAAGAGGAAAACAGGGGGGTAGGAGGGATCGACCAAATACTGCAACAGTGAAGAGAAGGACATCTATTGTTATGGTAAGACACTGCACAACTGTGCTATGTCCTTCTATAAAACGGTTGCAGTATTCTTTACCTAAGGGAGAGTACAAGAGCTCAAGAGGAAGTCTGGGAGGAGGAAGGCAAAGAAGAACCATCTACAAAGCCATGCAGGATAGCCCCGTCAAAACCTGCAATGGGCCGGGAAATAACATCTAACTTGTAATGCTTAGTAAAAGTATGTACAGAGGGCCAAGTAACAGCCTCAAGGATGGGATTGACAACCAAACCCTTGAAAAAAGCACCAGAGGGAAGCAACTTCCCTAGCAGAATGCACCTTTACTGAAGATGAAAGATATTTTCCATGAAAAGAATTACCAAAAGAAATTACCTTAGAAATCTAGGAGGAGATGGTTTGCTTAGAAACAGCCAAACCCAAAGTCCTAGGATGAAAAGAAACAAAAAGCTACTCAGATTTGTGGAAAAAAAAGTTATGAACTCACCATAATGTTTTATCTGTGTTGTCCATTTTCATTCTTCCTCAATGAATGGGTTCGGATCCGATCCTTGGATCTGAATCGGCCACTTTGAACAGATTCTAGGATCTGGCTCTCAAGCTTCTCCATTACTCATAATGTCCCTGATCACTACAATGCCTCAGATCAAGTTTTCTGCTATTATATGTATTATAATCATAAACTACAATAGCAATGCTATGACAGAAAAGTGATAGCTGAAAGATCAGGAGCTTAAACAGGAAATATGGTTCCTAACAACAATTCCATTAGATCTCTCCCAAAGTCATGGACAGGGAATGTGGGGGGGGGGGGGGGGGGTGAGGAAGAATGAAAACGAACAATGCAGATGGAATGTTATGGTGAGTACATAACTTCTTTATCTGATGTTGTCATTTTCATTCGTTCCTCAATGAGCGGGACAGAGTTCCCAGCTATGGTAACCTTGGGTAGCTGTCATGGAATGATGTCCCGGAGAACCGAAGAACCAAAAATAGCTCTATTTCTGGAAATGATGTCTAATTTCTAATGTGCTATAAAGGCATTGGTATTAGATCAAGTGGCAGCTGCACAGATATCATCAGTACAGGCTCTAGCCCAAAAGGCAGCTGATGTAGACATTGACCTGGTTGAATGTGCTTTTGATTGCCTTGGTAAAGTTATGCCTCTCAAAGAATAAAAATAGGAAATACAATCTGTTATCCATTTAGCCAATGTAGTTTTTGAAACTGGTCTTCCCAATTTTTCACCAGTAATGGAGACAAATAACTGATGAGTTTTTTCTAAATTTCTTGGTCCTGTGAAGGTAAAAACAAAGTTGCCAACGTACATCAAGATGATGAAGGGTGTTACTCACTTTGTTTTCAAATTTGGGGAAGAAAACTGGCAAACTGGTGACTTGGCTGATATTGGTTTCAACTTTTGGTAAGAAGGATGTATTTGTACGCAAAGTAACTTTTGTGAAATAATCAAATATAGTGGCTTGGAAGGTAGTGCTTGGAGCAGATACTCATCTTCCAGAACTTACAGCCACCAGAACAGTTTTCTAAGAAAGAAACTTGAAATCTACTCTAGCTGATGGTTCAAAGGGAGAAAGTGAGATCCCAAAGTGGAGTAGGGTATCCATAAGAAAGACCTTACATAATTTAGGTGATGCTAAAGCAGAAGCATTATCTCTGATGTGACATTCTGATATTGCTGCTAACTGAACCTTAACAGGGGAAAAACTTGCTCCGCATTGAAAAATCGAGGCAAAGAAATCTAGAACAGCTGGAATCAGGGCTGTAAAGGGATCTAACTCTCTGATGAGCCCAAAAAAAGAAGTTATGTCTTACCATGACGTTCCTTATGTGCTGTTGATCTTCGCTCATTCATTACTGATGGGTTATCGGTTCCATCCTCGGAACTGAGCCGGCCAAACATCAAGGTTGTATCAGCAAAAAACTCTCAAGCCAAGGTCCGACCCAGAATGCTCTGCTCCCTGTTACCTCAGATCAAGTTTGCAAGTTGATAGATAAAAGTAGAGGCTACCTCTGGTCATAACAGACCTACAATAAAGGAGTATATGAGATCAACCAGGAACCTCCGGAGGGGGATGGAGTGTGGGAAGTAATGAATGAATGAAGATCAACAACACAGATGGAACGTTATGGTACGACATAACTTCTTTATATGATGTTGTTAATCTTCATTCACTCCTTACTGATGGGACAGAGTACCCAGCTACCTGTATCCCTGAGTGGCCCTCATGGAAGGACATTCCTGACCACCATGGAGCCAAAAGAAGCTCTACCTCTGGAGGCCAAGTCCAATTTGTAATGAAGAATAAAGGTATAAGGTTTGACCCAAGTTGCAGCTGAGCTAATATCATTGAGTGAAGCCTTAGCATGGAAAGCTGCTGAAGTTGCCATAGACCTTGTAGAATGTGCTTTCACTATGTAAGGCAAGGTGACATTGTTTTTGTTGTAGAAAAAGGTAATACAATTTCTCAACCATGAAGCCAATGTAACTTTTGAGACAGGATGACCTTGTCTAGGTCCAGAAAAAGCCAGGAACAGTTGGTCTGATTTATGGGTAGATTTTGTTCTGTCCAGATAAAATCCTATTTGTCTATGAACAACAAAGGAGTGCAGGCAATGCTCTCCCTTGTTAGAGTGGTTAGGAAAGAACACTGGAAGGTCAATAGATTGGTTGATAGACCACTTTGATACCACTTTTGGAAAAAAGGAAGAATTAGTTCTCAGTGATACCCTACCCTTATGGAATATAAGGCAGGGAGGTTTGATGCATACAACTTGAAGTTCTGACAAGAGTCTGGCCGATGTAACTGAAATCAGAAATAAAGTTTTCCAAGAGAGATATATGACATCACATGAAGATGCAGGTTCAAAGGGGGGAGCTGTTAGAGCTTGCAGAACCAATGCCAAATTCCAAGGTTGTACTGGTTCTCTAAAGGGAGGTTTTAAGTGGATAACCCCCTTCAAGAAAGTTTTACAGAGTCTATGTGACATAAGCGAAGAATCCTGAAAACCAATGTGGAAATATGAAATGGCAGCTAAACGCACATGAATCGTAGAGGCAGACATCCCAGAGTGGAAAAGATGTGATAAGTAATCCAAAACCACCGAAACTGGGGCTGACAAGGGGTCAAATTGTCTATTTCCTGCCCATAGAGAAAACCTTTTCCATTTATTGAGATAGATAAGTCTGGTATACGATTTATGAGATGCAATAAGAATATTGTGCATAGGGGACGAGAGGTTTTCCTGCATGGCAATCATTGGAAGTGGAGAAACCAAGCTTTCAGTTTCAGGATTGTTAGATTGGGGTGAGTCAGTTCCTGCGGAAGTGAGATCAACACTGGGGATGGATTGAGGATCCACGGTTTATCTAGCACGTGAGGCCAGCGGAAGGGGAACCAGACTTGTCGAGGCCAATATGGAGCAATGAGGATCAATTTGCTTTTCAACTGTTGTGCTTTCTTCAGAAATTGGGAGATGAGGGGAAGAGGAGGATAAGCATAAAGTAACACTAGGGCCAAGCGTGGACTAGAGCATCTCTCGGTGACTGTCCCTGAGGCGGGATCGGGGCAAAATAGTTGCTGCACTTGTAGTTGGTTGTACAGCCAAATAGGTCGCAGCAAGGCTGGCCCTAGTGCTTGAAGATTTTTGCCACTATCATAGGGTTGAGGGACCACTTGTGAGGTTGTACAATGCACCTGCTCAATTTGTCCACTATCACGTTGGAGCTCCCGGGAATGTGCATTGCAATTAGAAAGCAGTTGGAAGCTATCGCCCATTGCCATATTCTCAAGGCCTCTCGGCATAATGGGTAAGATCTAGTGCCCCTTACTTGTTGATGTACCAGACCACTGACATGTCTGATTGAACTGCAATAGTCCCTTACGGAAGGATGGAATGAAATGCTTGCAACGCTAGTAGCACTGCCCTCAATTCCAGGACACTGATATGCAAAAGGGCCTCTGTCTCCGACCAGGTGCCTTGGACCGAGTTTCCCTGACATAGCCCCCCCCTCCCCACCTCATCAGGGAGGCATCCGTGGTCACTGTGGCTTTCGGTTGATGGGGGCTGAAGGGGTGAGACCATTGTTGGGGATTTCGAGACTTCCACCAGAGTAAATCTTGCTTGCATCTCTGAGTTACACTTATCCGAAAAGACAAAGGATGTTGTAGACGGTACCACTGAATGAGAAGTAACCAGTGAAGGAGCCTCATATGGAATCTGGCTAGAGGAACAATGGTGATCGAGGCTGCCATTGACCCCAAGAGTTGGAGTATAGATCGAGTGGGTGATTTGTGGTGACAGAGCAGCGGTTGAACCTGTCGCCTTATTCTTTGAAGCCTGTGGTCCGGAAGAGATGCTGTCAATTTCTCATGTCAAACAGTACCCCTATAAATTCCAAAGACTGAGCTGGGGACGTGTTGGATTTCTCCCAGTTTATAGTGATTCCCAGTTCAGGGCTTCTTCCAGTAGATGCTTGGTGGGGGCAGTGAACAGCCAGTCATCTAGATATGGAAATGCCTGGAATCCTTGAAGTCGCATGTGAGCAATAACCACTGCCATGCATTTGGTGAACACTCCGGGGGCTGTAGAAAGACCGAAGGGCAGAGCTCGAAACTGATAGTGACTGGCTCCTATGCAGAAGTGGAGGTATCTTCTTGAGCGTTTGTCCATTTTCATGTGGTAATACGCATCTTGAAGATCTACAGAGCACATCCAATCATTCTCTTCAAGAAGAGGAAGGATAGACTGAACTCTGACCATCTGGAATTTCTCTGTTTTTACAAATTTGTTCAGTATGCTAAGAACCATTATTGGTCTCCAGTTCCCTGTTTTTTTTGGCACTAAAAAGAACCTAGAGTAAAAACCGGATCCTATCTGGTCTGGGGGGACCATCTGGATGACTCTTTTTTTTGTAGCAGCTTTTGGATTTCGTGTGCTGTTGCTTCCCTTTGACTGGGTGGGACATCGGGTAATACTCTGGATAAGATTGGACAAAGATGGAAGGGGATGCGATAGCCTCTGGATATTATCCATTGTACCCAAGAGTCGGTGGTTATATTTTGCCAGGCAGCAGGGTACAAGGAAAAACGACCCCCCCAACTGCTTCCAGAGGTGAGCAGTCAGGCAACGCTTCAGGAGCGCTGATAAGGTTGGTCAGAGAAAGAATCTCTGGAACCCCTGTTTCTCGGACCTCCTCTGTCCCGAAAAGGAGGTCTTCCATTGAAGTTTCCCCCTCTGCCTCTAGGGGAGAACTCGGCATGTGCATCCCGGAAAAAGCCCTGTGACTTCATGTGCCACATCTTCCCACTCCTCTGATTTCTGGAGTAGAATCTTTGAGGAGTGGAGTGTCTGACACTAACAGCAGACAGGGTCTTGGCATCTTGTTCGCACCTTGCCAGCATATCTTTCACTTTAGGGCCAAACAAAGATGCGGCCACGATGGGGGCGTTCATGAAGGAAGCCTTAAAGGAGTCTGTGAAGTCACAAAGGCAAATCCAGGCATTTTGTCTGGTGACTATACCCATGCCTGTTGCTCTAGCCACTCCTTCCACTGCATGAGAAATAAGACACATGGAAGGTTTGGACTCTAGGATGGCTATCTGAGAAGCCATGTTGTCATGGACCTCGTCAGAAACAGCTCTTGCCAAGGTTTCAGAGAGTTGGTTGACAAGATCCCTCTGAAGCCTGGTAAAGTGTGCCAAATAGTTCAAAGACCTTACAGCAAAGGTCGTTGAAGCAAACACATGCTTCTCTAGTCTGTCAATCGCCCGGGATTCCTTGTTAGGTGGATGGACAGTTTGGCTCTCTTCTGCCAAATCCTTCTTAATTGCAGCTGCCACCACCATGGCATCTACTGGAAGACCTCGTGACCGATGGGGATGCTCAGCTGGGGGCAATAAGATTTTATCAGGCCTCCGTGGTATTGCTTCCAGGGTGTCAGGAGCCTTCTATGCACGCTGAACGATGAGCTGAATGTGGTCATTGGCCGGCAGGGTAACCCAGGAGGTGGGGGCTGGGCACGAAAGGTCTGCAGGAATACAGATTCCTCAGAGGAAGAATTAGAGGACTTCCAGCCACCCCTCTGCCTAAGGATCTCGAGGATGTCACCAAAGGACACCTCATCAGAGGGTGATCGTGGGGACCCTTCCCTGTCATCAAAGTCCATATCGTCAGTCAACGACTCCTCAGTTTAGTCCATGTGCTTCCTCTTGCACAATGTTTTATGGGATACTTCCTCAGTGGGAGTTTCTGGGCAAGACTGCAAAGAGGGGGTCTCCTGAGGAGGAGAAACCTGAGGCCCCTGTGCCCGGTGTCCGGTGGTTGTGGCTTGTGAGAGGTACATCACAAAGGGGGGAGAGGACTCCAACATGTGAGGTTTGCCAGCAGAGGCAAGCTCCCTCACAACCTCAGAACCGGGGTCACACCCCGCCCCGATGAGCCAACTCCCAGACCAGGAGTCTCAAGAGGGCTGTGAAGTGTGAGAGAGGGAGTATTCCTGGAGGGTGCCATAGAAAAAATTGGCGTGGAGCCAAGAATACCCTCCTCCATGGCACAGCCACTGGCCCGAAAAGAGCCCAATGCCCAGTGCACTTGAGGGCCACAAGGACGACTCCAGTTCCAAAGTGAGATCCACTATTGGAGTCGGAGGAAGGGAAGCTGCTGTCTGAGTAATGGGCTTTGATACTTGGGTGGAAGTTGAAGGATGAGTGTACATTGGAGTTTGAGTAGATATGTGTTCACCTGAAGGAGGGAACGTGGATTTTGATGGTTGAGAGAGACCTCTGGCCACAAGCAACTGGTCAACAATCCGCAACACATTATGCTCAGAGAGGCTCCTTGTCGACCTCATAGAGAGACCTGAAGGCGATTCTGGCCTTTCTAGAAAAGAACTGCATTGGCTACCAATGAATGGATACAAGAAAGGAGAGTACTTAGTCCTTGCTAATTAGAGAGGTGCATAGCCCAGAACCAAGGACGTCTGCACCAAAGAGAATGGTGTGGAAGTAGTCTGCACCGATGATGCCAGCGCCATAGAAGTCAAAGGTGTCTGCATCGTAAAAGCAAATGTCTGCACCGATGGGTATGGTGCCGTCGAGAAAGGGTCTGCACTGGTAACAATGACGGTGCCGAAAAGGACAGCACAGACGAACATGTCGGTGCCGAAAGTGTCTGCACCACGGAGGACAGTAACGTAATACTCAGAGCCGAAGGGGATTGTACCAACGGTCCTAAAGGGGACTATACCTGCATAGATGGTGCCGGTAAGGGCTGTGACGGAACTGTCGGAGCTGTAATTGTCTGCACCGGGAACTCCGGTGCCAGTGTCGATAAGGAGGACATGGCTGGTGCAAGAATCAGTTGGGGACATGCCGAACCTGGAGCCGACAGGGTTACAGGTGTCAGCGCCGAAGTAGTAGTCAATTTCACCTTCTTATGAGTCGACTCCCTATGATCTCCAGAGGGAGATGAAGTGAGCAACCTCGATGAGGAAGAGGAAGAATGCCTCTTGCGGGGTTTAGCAGGAGGGGGTGAGCCCTCTGACCCAGAAATAGCCTCACAGAAAAAAGATTTGAGAAGACCTTTCAAGATTAATTTTTTCTTTCTCTCGTTAAGAGTCCTGGTCAAAACATTTCTACAAATCCCACACGGGGAATCCACAGTAAGGTGGGAGACATTCAAACAATAGACACATAAGTCATGGCTGTCGGTAAGTGGTAACTTATGGCGACAATACTTATACTGCTTAAAATCAACACTACTTTTCTTATCCGACATAATGATGTGGAGAAGAAGAACAGTACCAAAAGGAACAGGAAAGGCTACCCAAAAGGGTAAGAAGAAAGAAGGAAGAAGGATTGCCAATGATGATAATGAAGAATTACCTCAAAGGTAAGAAAAAGGTAATAAAGAGAAATAGTCTAAAGGGAGAGAGTCTTAAGTTATACGACAGGGTAGGAGAATATTAGCAGAAACTGTCTGAAAAACTTTAAAGTAGAAATGATCTATAAAACTTTCAAAAAATTAGACACTTAGCTGAAGTGACTTGTCATGGCTGTACAGCAATGCATCAAATGTGATCTGAGGTAACAGGGAGCAGAGCATTCTGGGTAGGACCTTGGCTTGAGGGTTTTTGGCTGATGTGAGCTTGATATTTGGCCGGCTTCGTTCTGAGGATGGAACCGATAACCCATCAGTAAGGAATGAATGAAGATTAACAACATCAGATGAAAAACATTTTCCAATTACTTTTGTAAATTCTCCTAACTAAAGGTTTATTAGCAGATATTAGGATCTTTCAAACTGGGGAGGAAAGCCTAGAAGGTCTAGCCATCATCAGAATTGGAGAAACCATGCAGCCAATTTGAGGCCTATGACATCTGGGTGAATCTGCCCTGTTGGGTGAGAGAGGATGTCTGTACTGGGATCCAACATCCAAGGAGGATGTAGTAGGGGGAGACCAAAAAAAGAGGAACTCATACCTGTCGAAGCCAGAAGGGAG
Organism: Protopterus annectens; assembly: GCF_019279795.1. NCBI lineage: Eukaryota > Metazoa > Chordata > Ceratodontiformes > Protopteridae > Protopterus > Protopterus annectens. The sequence continues at coordinate 935,053,828 of NC_056747.1, read as the reverse complement.
CAATGAGGATTACTGCGCTCTTCAACCAGAATCCTTTCTGAAGAAACTTGGGGATGAAAGACAGGGGAGGATAAACATAAAAGAGACCAGATGGCCAAACATGGACTTGAGCATCTCTTGATGACTGTCTCTGAGGTGGGATAAGGGCAAAGAACCTGCTGCATTAAAGGAGATGCAAATAGGTTGCATCAAGATTGACCCTATTTATGGAAGATCTTGTCTGCCACTAATTGGTTGAGAGGCCACTTGTGTAGCATGAGGATGGTCCTGCTGAGTTTGTCTGCTAGAAAGTTAAACTTCCCCAGAATGTGCATCACCACAAGAAAGAGGTTGGATGAGATTTCCCATTGCCATACTCTCATTGCTTCTCAACAAAGTGGTTAGGATTTGGTTCCCCCATGTTTGTTGATGTATCAGACTGACATACTGTCCCTTTGTATTTCAATAGTCCACAGAAAAAGAAAGCTCTGAAAGGCCTGCAACACTAGAAGTATTGCTCTCATCTCTAGGACACTGATATGCAAACTGGTCTCTTGTGGGAACCATGTGCTTTGAACAGTCCATCCCAAGTAATGCCCCCCACCCCCACCCCAACTGGGAGGCATCCGTAGTCAGTGTGGTGTTGGGGGGAAGAAGGATAAATGAATATTCTTGATCAATCCTCTCAGAGTAAATTCACCAGTGGATTTCTGCAAGTCTGAGACAATTTTACCGGATGTTTTAAGAGATGATGATGAAAAGACTATTGCACTACTAGGGTACACCAATGGAGACAAAAAGTGGGAATTAAAGTTACTGCTATAGCCATCGACCCTAGAGCTTTAAGGACTAGTTTTGCTGGGAGAGAAGGAAGAGAAAGAATCTGTTTGATCTGTGTCTTCAAAGTAGGTTCCTGACCCAGATACTGCCCATACATGTCAAGCAGAGCGCCTCATTGGCCCTCTTCAAAATGAGCCTTGATGATTGGATGGGAGATAGGAAATTCACCCCGGGGATCATGTCAGTCGCCCTGCTAGACATGGGCCCAGAGGAGTAAATATTGTGGGAAAAAATTTTAAGGGAATTGTTACGGCTAGGCTTGCATAGGCCTTAGGGCTAGCCTAATACCAACATATGAACCTATAAGAACTCTGTTTTGAGACAGAAGAGTTAGAGAATTGACTGTGTCCAAGCGAGTCCCTATAAATTCCATGACTTGAAATGGTTGAAGTTGTCATTTTTAAATACTGATGGTGATTTTCTCTCTCTGGTCTGTACGAGTAGATGCCTGGTCAGTGTGGTGCACAGCCAGTCGTCTAAATAAGGAAACACATTGAATCCAAGCAGTCTCAAGTGAGCCGCTACCACTGCCATGCATCTGTGAATGCCTTGGGGGCTGTGGTGAGACCAAAGAGCAAGGCTCTGAACTGATAATGGCTGGTCCCAGCCCGAAGCGCAGATACCTTTGAGACCACCTTTTCATTTTGATGTGACAACACACATCCTGATGATTGATTGAGCATATCCAGTCATCTTTCTGAAGGAGTAGCAGAATGGACTGAACTGTGACCATCTATAATTTGGAATTCTTTCCAAACTGGTTTAGATAACTGAGATCCATGAAAGATCTCAGATCCCCTGCCTTTTTTTGGCACTAAAAAGAAGCTTGAGTAAATTCTGGATCCTGTTTGGTCTGGAAGGACCTCCTGGATGACTTTTGTCTAGCAACTTTATGACCTCTTGAGCTGCTAGCTCTCTCTGATTGGGTGGAACACCATGGAGAGTTTAGCTTGTTTTTACAGAAATTTGTAAAAAAGAAATTAAATATGCTCTGAATATGATCCTTTGCACCCAAGAGTCATTTGTGACCTCTAACCAGGCATTTTGATACAAGGATAAGCATCCCTGACTGCCTCCAAAGACAGTCGAGCAACCTTTCAGGAATTCTGGAAGGATCTGTCCAAGAAAGAATCTCATGATCCTTGGTTCTGTGGACCTCCTTTGCCTAATGAGTGATGCCTACCACTGTAGTTATTCTCCCCTCTGCTGCTGGGGGGAAAATCCCTGCATGATTCCTGGAAAGGACCTTGAGAGTTTTGGAACCACATTTTTTTACTGCAATATTGATTCCTAGAGAAAGGTCTCTGCGGAGTAGAAAAGTGGATTCCACTGGCAGACAAGGTTTTTCCATCCTGTTCACTGTGGGAGACAGTCTCCTTAACAACTGGCCCAAACAAAGTTGATCTATCAAAGGGAGCATTGATGAATGACACCTTGAACGGTTCCGCTAAATCTCACAATCACATCCAGACATGTCTCCTTATGACTATGCCTGAAGTGGCCACCCTCGAAGTACCTCCCATGGCATGTGAGATTAACTGCATGGACATGTTTTTAATTGATTGTAGGGTGACCATTCATGAAGAAAAAAGACTTCTGTTCCTCTGTGGACATGGACCCTGGGGCAGAATTACAGACAGTTCCTTTACCAAGTGCCTCTGTAATTTGGTGTGTGCCAGGTAGTTTAGCGATCTCATGGCAAATGTTGCTTATGCATACACCAGCTTTCCAAACCTGTCCAAAGCCCTAGACTCTCTGTTAGGAGGACAGACAGTGGAGCTTTATTCAGCCAGCTCCATTTTGGTGGCTGCTGTAACAAACATGGCGTCTACAGGGATCCCTCTAGTCCAGTACTGTCCATCAGCAAAGGCTCTTAAAATTTGGTCAGGGTGTTTGGGGATAGGTTTCACAGAGTCTGGTTCCTTCTATGCCCTGCAGGAAACAAGGCCTATAAGCTCATCCACAGGGGGATAACCCAAGACACAGACGGGCTAGACTCGAAAGCTTCCAAGAACACTGATTCCTCCTGGGAAGGGGTTTGGGAAGACCAACCACCTTTCTGACGAAGGATCTCTAAGATGTCTCTAAATGAGACATCTTCAGGTGCAGATCTATGGGACCCTTCCCCTTCATCAAAATTAGTATTTTCTTTGAGGGATTCACTGCTTGGATGCTCATCTTGGCTGGCTGTCCTTGAGGTGTAGGATGTGAGGACTCAGAGACAGGATCCAAAAAGGGAATAGGACATGGATCCGAAGAAGGGAGAGTCAAAACTACTATGGACTGAGAGAATGCCCTCTCCACCACCTCAAATGCAGAGGGACCAGGAGAAGCCAAGGACAATCCCACCAGAGCCAAGGCTCCTGTTGCAGACAATCCCCAAGCCACCCAACTCTCATCTCCAAGGGAGGAGATGAAGCTGAGCTATCCAGCACCAAAGCTCCAAGAGGAAGTGATGGCTCCTAAAACTTTGAAGTCAAAGTCAACCCCCCCGGATCTTAAGCAAATGCTTCAGCTCTGAGAACCATCGTGCTCCAACAGTGTCAGAGCCGACTGAGTCAGAGAAGTAGCCAGAGTCAAAGATGAAATAAACTTCTGATCAGATGGTTCGACTCTCGGGACTCTCGAATCCTAGGACTCTGAAACGGATGGTCAGATCAGAGAAGGAGCAAGTACAAGTTGGAAAGAAGGTTGATGGCTCACAGACCTGATCGGAGACAGAGCTGGCAAGACCCCCATCTGGATCTGTGTTCTGAGGAATTTCCTCATCATCTCATCCACCTCTGACTCAGACTATGGGAAGACCAAATGGAAGAGGATGCGGAAGGTGGCCTTGACAACTTCTTTGGAGTCTCTTTAAAAAAGGGAGATTTCATCTTGGAGATACCAGCTCTGGAGAAAACCTAGCAGCACAGGACCAAAGAGATGATACAGTAGATTGTGTCGGATCTGAAAGCTTCAGATCCAAAGTCTTAGAAACCTTCTTTGGTGGCTCTAATGAAGGCACAGACTGAGGAGACTGGGCAAGTGAGCATTTACAGTGCTCCCAGGGCTCCTTTGATATTTGAGGGGGGTGGGTTGAGCTCCTGAAGAAGTGCTTGTAGAAGAAGTTGATGCCGGAAGGAGGGCTTTCAAAATTAGCTTATTCCTCCTGTCACTTATGACTCTAGTGTTAAAGGCCACACAGATGAAACGAGAGGTGTCCAAATGTGCTGGGCCCAAACAATACACACACTCCCTGTGGGCATCAGAACTGGGGATCTTATGTCCACAGGAAGTGCATTTTTTAAATCCAGTCGGCTTATCAGCCATGCTGGAAAACACAAAACAAACAAGTCGACGAAAAGGAGCTTTTTTTATTTTTACAGGAGGAAAAGTATTAACTACCAGCAATGGTACTAATGAGAATTACCTACCTAAGGGTAAAGAAAGAGGGGAATTGGCTACCAACAATGGTAGCAGAGAAATACCAAAACTATGTAGAGAGAGTTGTTGAAGGTAAGGGGACTTAGATAAGAAAGAGAGGAGCAAAACTGTAAAAAGATAACAAAAAAGGTAGCTGTTCATTCACAATACCCCAGAAGGAGCTCGAGCAATCGCAATCCAGACCATCTTGAAGAGCACCAAATAAGGTCTGAAGTATTGCAGAGGTCAGTGGCATTATGGATAAGGGAGGAGCTCAGGAGTTGAATCCTAGAAGCTTTAGAAAGTGGCCAAGTTGGATCTGAGGATCGGATCTGAACCCATTATTTGAGGAACGAATGAAAATGATAACACCAGATCTTTAGTTTTCTCCAAGTAATATCCGAGCTGTCTATGCAAATCCAAAGTGTGAAGAGCTTTCCCACTGGTAGACCACAGAGAAGGCAAAAAGGAAGGAAGATAAACAGACTGATTAAGGAACAACTCACTGAACACTTTGGGCAAAAAATAAGGATTAGTCGAGGATACACCCCTGTCTCTGTCAAAAAATGAGAATGGAAGAATGTCTACAAGACCCTGAAAGTCAGACACTCTTTTGGCTGAAGTGAGAGCCAAAAGAACAGTAAGAATGTCGAAAAAGCAGGTTCAAAAGGAGCCTGAGTCAATACTTAAGGTGCAAAACGGAGGTCCCAGGAAGGCAGAATAGGCTTCCTGGGAGGCATGATATGAAGGACACCTTTAAGAAATTGCTTGACCTTAAATCTAGAGGCCAGAGGAGGAGTCAAGAACAGACAAGAAGAAATTACTAACAGATATGCTTTAACTGAAGAATATGTCAACACTGCATGGAGTAGATCACACAAATAAGAAAACTAGAGGAACCTCCACAGATGGCGGGAGAGGCAACAGGCAGAAAATATTTTCCATTTGGACAAATATGATTTCCTGATAGTGGGCTTCCTCACCTCCTACAGAAACCAAAGTACATCCTCATACATCCTCAGGAAAGAGTTGCCTGAAAGTGAACAAAACCCTATTGTTCACAGTGTCATCTGAAAAGGGGACAGGTGAGGATGGATAAGAGACCCCTTGTCTTGTGTGTTAAGATCCACATGGAGAGGTAATGTGTGGTGATTGCCCCTGGCTAAGTGAGAAAGAAGGGGGAAACACTATCCGAGCCAAAATGGAGTCACTAGCAAGATTTGGGGAAAGTTCTGCCTCATCTTGTACAAGACACGTGGTAAACGAGGAATGGGAAGGAACGTGTACATAAACATCCTCTTCCAAGACAGAGAACTTGGGATTCTGTAATAGAATAGAGAAAGTTGCCTGTACACAGTGGAGGCAATGAAATCTACTTGAATACCCCACCGATGGACAATGTCCAGGAACACATCTCTGTGAAGCATCTATTAGTGAGCTTATGGTAGACCTGCTCAAGGAATCTGCCACTAGATTGTGCTCTGAGAAATGTAAACTGCCTGAAGAGTCACTTAATATTGAATCACTAGATGCCATACCTGAGGTGCTAGTCTGGAAAGAAGATAGGACCTCGTACTCCCCTTGCTTGTTGACATCCACATTAGTGGTACTGTCTTTGAAAACTTTGAGGTGCCCATGATGAAAGATGGACTGTAAAGCCTGAAGAGCCAGAAACAAAGCCCTCATCTCCTTTACATTGATGTGATCTGAACTCTGCTGAGAAGACCAGAGAACCTGAACCTTGAGAGGGCCGCAAGAGGCACCCCACCCCCTGTCTGTAAAAGCTCTTGAGTTGGAACTGGAGCTTGAAACAGAAGCCCTGGGTTGAGCGAAAGTTGATGAATCCACCACTGAAGCTCGAGCTTGAGACAGGGAAGAAGAGATTCTGGGAAGTCCATGGGGTTTTAGTGTTGGAACTACACCAACTTGAAGTGCCACTGAAACTTTCTCTTATGGAGCCTGGTGAGACAGTGCATGGGAAAGTTGGAGGCCATGTACCTCAGTAATTCCCTGGTGGAGACAAATCCAGAGGAAGAAGGGTCTGGAAAAAGGCAATTAGAGGCACAGCCTTGGGGGCAGGCAGAGATGCCAGCAAAGGAATTGTTTGAAGCCTGCAACCAAGAAAAATATGATCCTGGGATGGTGTCAGAACTAACGTCTGGAAGTTTATGGTGAACCCCAGACTATGTAACAGGGAAGTAGTGAACTTGAGATCCTAAAGCAGAAAGGTGGGGAAAGGAGCTTGAATAAGCAGATCATCTACATAAGGAAAGAGCTAAATTCCTCAAACTCTGAAAAACGTAATGACAGGAGTGAGGCATTTGGTGAATACCCCTGGGGCAGTAAAGAGGCCAATGAGCAAAACAGACAACTGAAAATGCAAAGGAGAGACAGAGAATCATAAAATTTTCCTGAACAGGGGATGGATGGGGATGTGAAGGTATATATCCTTGAGATCCATAGATACCAGAAAGGCCTGGAGTAGAAGAGGAAATAACATCTACAGAGACAGCATCCAAAAGTAAGGAATTTTGAGGAAAGTGCTCAGCCTGAAAAGATCCAAAATTGGTCTCCATGTGCCTTCCCTTCGTGGGACCAAAAACAGCTTTTACTAGAAAGGCTCACCCAGACTCTGCTACACTTTGCTGTGAGGGAAAGGTTAGGTTGCTTTTTATTTGTTGTATTACTTTATTGCCTTTTTCTATTTTGAATACTGTGATTTGTTTTATTTACCTTGTGTTTTACTTGTATTCTGCTTTTAACTGCATATTAAAACTTGAAAAGAGACCACAGCTCTGTCTCTTGTGAGTCGGGCAGAAATTAGTACAGTCAATATAACAGGTCAGTTAAGGTTCATCATCTGTGAACTGAGGGGGTAGAGCTAGGAACTAAACCTTCTATTTAAGGGGTAAATAAAACATTTCAGAGCTTTACTAGGAAGGCTCACCCAGACTCTGCTACACTTTGCTGTGAGGGAAAAATTAGTTTGCTTTTATTTGTTGTATTACTTTATTGCCTTTTTCTATTTTGAATACTGTGATTTGTTTTATTTACCTGGTGTTTTACTTCTATTCTGCTTTTAACTGCATATTAAAACTTGAAAAGAGACTACAGCTCTGTCTCTTGTGAGTCAGGCAGAAATTACTACAGGCCAATAGAACATGTCAGTTAAGGTTAATCACCTGTGAACTGAGGGGGTGGAGCTAGGAACTAAACCTTCTATTTATGGGGTAAAATAAAACATTTCAAAGCTTTACTAGAAAGGCTCACACAGACTCTGCTACAATTTGCTGTGAAAGGTTAGTTTGTTTTTTATTTGTTGTATTACTTTATTGCCTTTTTCTATTTTGAACACTGTGATTTGTTTTATTTACCTTGTGTTTTACTTGTATTCTGCTTTTAACTGCATATTAAAACTTGAAAAGAGACCACAGCTCTGTCTCTTGTGAGTCAGGCAGAATTCCCCACCCAGTTACTGTAGTGTTCTTAAACACCACTGTCTTTCTAGTTGCCTTCCCCTTATGTTAATTTGACCATATATCTCATTTCCTCTCTGTTTTTACTGGCTTGTGTGAGTAAGCACAAAATTATCATTTTGTGAAATCACTCCCCTTCAGCTATTTAAATTTATTGGCCATCCTACTGTATTCCATAGCACCAGGATACAAAAGTGACCATCCCCTTTCAATCTATATTGCTATTGTAAAAATAGTGATTCTCTACTAAAACTTAACTTTTTAGACAGGTAAAACTTAAGTTACCTACTTTCACAACTTTTCTACTGCACACTGCAGTGTTTAGGATAAATCATTTTTTTCATCTTACCTTTAAAGCATCCCTGTGACTAGCACTTGCTTTAAAACCTGCTGGAAAGCACTAGGAAGTCTTAAACTGATACAAGCACTCAACTCTCCTTGTTAATAAGGAGAAATTAATTGTAGGCACTAAACAGCCTATAATTGCAAAGTACCTTGCTAAGGTAAGGGAAAACAGCTCTTGTACTTTACAAAAAAAACACACCAAACCAGGCATGCCCAAGGGTCAGCTTCGGGTTAATTCTCTTGTCCACCTGGTGAATCTCGGCATACTGGGGCAATGCAGCAATTGCCTTATGTACACAGACGACCCTCTCCTCCTACCACCAAACACTACAAACTGTGAGAGATGCACTTACATAGCCAAACTGGAAGCAATGTTCTCTCCACCCAAGATTGTGCTACACAGTCAAGAGGAGAAGGTTAACACCTACACAACACCTCAAGCAACACATAGCCCTTCTAAACCCACACCACCAACACCCACACATAGCAACACTAAATCCACATACGTGGAGGCCCTTAACAGTAACCTGCCCAAGCAACAAAGACTTCTGAAGCTGAAACGCAAACACACACCAATCACAACCAAAGTGTCACATAGCTCACAACACCAGTGTGCCACCCAACAACAGCCCCTAAGGCAGGACAATGTACCCACCACTTTAGCGTCACCTATGACTATAGTCAGGCACACTGATATCCCACTCACCAGGCTGAACAAGGAGAAAATTACAGTCAGCTACCTGTCGGGTGCCAGGATCCACCACATAACACATGCACTCAAGTCACTCCACAACAAGTACAGATATGACTCTGTCATTGCCCATGTTGGAGTGAATGACTTGAGATGTACCTCCCTGGACTACATGAAAAGAGACATGGAAGAGCTCTCAGATCATGTGACCCAGGCAGGTATGACCCTAGCCCTGAGTAGCATCCTGCCTTCGCCCAGAATGATACCACAGTATAAGGACAAAATGATTGACTTCAACAATTGGGTAAACTTCTGGTGTCATTCAAAGGGGATCCAGTATCTGTCTGCCTGGGATGACATGATCGACAGACCATGATGCTTTGCCAGAGATGGTCTGCACATGTCATCCCTGGGATTCAGGTTACTGGCTAAGGCTCATGCCACCCCTATAGTGCCTTTTTTAGGCAAACTTCAAAGGACAAAACCACCACCCTAACAGGTATAAGCATGCAAAATCTGAAGGTAATGCTAGGAGTCTAAACCTCAAAATGCACTCTCTGGAGGCACTCCTAAAAATGGAGAACATTGATATCTGTGCAGTAACTGACACCTAGGTCAAGGCTCCAAAGAGCACCCCTACATTACCAGGCTACAACTCTTAGCACACTTTTCGGCCACCAAACGAGGACGGAAACACTAAAAGTGGAGGAGTGTCCATATTCACCAAGGATATTCACAACACCAGGCTAGTTGCCCAACACAATGTGTCTGAAATTCTCCAGGTGCAACTAACACTAGGTAAGACTGCAATCCAAATTGTAGTTTGCTACAGATCCCCCGCCATGCCCCAAGATTTTCACTACACCTTTCTAAACATACCGGAAAATATTAAGATACAGCCAAACACCCTAATACTGGGTGATTTCAACTACTCTGCCACTAAGTGGGAAAACTACTTGTGTACCAACACCTTTGCCCAACGGTTCTTGGAATTCTTAAATTCCAATGCCCTGGAGCAACTAATCCTTAGTCCCACCAGGGGCTTTAGTATCCTAGACCTGGTCTTTACCAACATGGAAAATCGATGCTCCACACCTATGGTCATCCCCTCGTTGGTCAGGTCTGACCATAAGCTAATCACCCTTGACATCCACATCACACCCCCACCCCCCAGTAAGGAAATCTCTGTAAAACAACTTCTTCAAAGCCAACTTCATGCTACTCAAGTCAGAAGTGACAAACTTCATGACACCCACGCAGACGGGAACTGAAAGTTCGACTGCTGACTGCTACACTAAGGCACTGTACGAGCACGTCCACTCGTGCATGAATCGTGCCATCCCCAACAGAACCAAGATGCTCTCCTCCAAAAAAAGGAAGCCAATCTGGTGGTCTCTTGCCATAAACAAACTTTACAACAAAAGGAAGAAACTGTTGCAGAAAAGAGGAAAATCCCAGGATGCAAAAAAAACCCTTACCAGCCTCAGTAAAAAGCTGAGAGGCCTCATAAAATTCTCCAAATCTAGTTACGAAAATAAAATTGCCAAAGATTCCAAAGACAACCACAAGGCATTCTATAGCTATGTCAAGAATTTAAATGGCAATGCTCAGATCTGCTCTGAGCTACAACAGAATGGAATTAAATATACTGATCCCAAGGATATTGCCAATATCCTGGCAGATCAATTCAGTGCAAACTTCACCCCCTCTCACCCCTTAAAGGGTCCATCTCAGTATTGAAAGATTGCCAAATTCCAGTAATAAAGGCCACACAGGTAAAAAATGCACTCTCCAAAGCTAAGAATATAGCATCCATGGGACCAGATGATATCCCAGGCTATGTACTACATGAACTACAAAATGAATTGGCACCTCACCTAAGTGTCATGTTTAATCATAGCCTCACCTCAGGCTTCATGCCCACTGAGTGGCACACAGCTACAGTTATCCCACTCCACAAGGGGGGATCCACCTTGAATCCTGGTAACTACCACCCTATCAGTCTGATGAGCCTGATCTGCAAGGCCATGGAACATATTATCATGGAACTAACAAGGACATTGGCAACCTTCAAACACTGGACCCCAAGCAGCTTGGCTTCGTGAAGGGCCAATCTTGTCTCCTGAACCTGATTGACTGCTTCAAATCAGTCTCCAGAGCCGTGGACAAGGGTAAGGTGGTCCACACAGCCTATCTAGATCTTGCCAAGGCATTCGACACCATCCCCCACTCTGGAATCATAGATAAACTTACTAAGCTGGGCATTAATCCCTACGTCACTCGATGGGTTGCCAACTGGATTACTGACAGAACCCACACTGTAAAAGCAGCTGACTCCAAATCCAGCTCCAGACAAGTGACAAGTGGAGTACCTCAGGGTTCAGTCCTGGGACTGCTCTTTTTTGCCATCTACTTCTCTGAAGTACAGGCCAACACTAAGGGACTCTGACTAACAAAGTTTGCAGATGACTGCAAACTGGGAGCCATTATTGAATCCCCAAATTATATGGATATTCTACAAAAGGGCCTTACAGAAACAGATGCTTGGTGCCAGAGCCATGGGTTCAAGCTCAATGCTAAGAAATGTATAGTTATCCCCTTTGGGAAAAAAACATGTACCCTTGAATTACCACATAGGTGGCAGTACACTAAACACCAAAAGTATGACAGGAGACTTAGGGACATAGGTGGACAGTGGTCTCACCTTCGATAATCACATCTCCACAACAGTCAAGAAATCCTTCTATGTGGCACACTTCTTCACTAAGGGCTTTTCATCCAGAAAAAAAGGAGATCATTGTCCCACTGTACTCATCCCTCATTAGACCCATTATAGAATACAATGCCCAGTTTGGTACCTCTCAAGACATCTGCAAAAACTGGAAAGGCCGCAGAAATACCTCACTAAAAGAATCACATGCCTAAGACAGATGCCCTATGCTGACCATCTAAAAAAAACTCCAGCCATACTCTATCGCATATCGTCTACTCAGAGGAGATCTCTGCTTAACATACAAGGTCATGTCAAACCCAGAGCTGTTGGACATGCTACACTTAAAGAAATCCCAATCCCTCAGAGACACAAGCTCCAGGGATCTAAACCTTGTCTTCACAATGAACAAAACATGCTGGAGGGATAGGTTCCTGACCCAGAGACTCCCCAGACTCTGGAATAGACTGCCGATACATGTCAAGCAGAGCGCCTCTTTGGCCCTCTTCAAAAGGAACCTTGATGATTGGATGGGAGATAGGAAATTCACCCTGGGGATCACATCAGTCGCCCTGCTAGACAGGGGTCCAGGGAAGTAAATACTGTGAGAAGAAATAGCAAGGGAATTGTTATGGCTAGGCTTGTATAGGCCCTAGGGCCGATAGCCTACTACCGACTTATGAATAAAACCACTTTCCTTTCTGGGCAGAAGGCACAACTTGAATAGTGCCCTGAGCTAAAAGTGAGTAAAGAACCTCTGAGAAAAGAGAAATCTATTCCCATGGAGGCCGAGGAATGCTTGAAAAGGGAGGAAATGACTTGAAGACCATGTAGTATCCCTTGCAGATAACTGACAGAACTCAAGAGTCTAATGTGATTCGAAGCCAATTTGGAAGAGACAGGGAAAGCAGAAAGACAAGGGAACCTGGCCAAGGGAAGGAGGAAGCAAACTGTCAAACAGAACCCGGCTTGTCCAGGAAAGCAGGTTTCTGGTGGAAAGAGTCTGAGTAGACTTAGCAGAAGCCATACAATTAGAACCCTTCTTGCCCTTGGGAGTAGGGACAGACTGCCTATGGACAGATGCAGACTAAGGGTTAATTCCTCTGAAACTTGGGAATAGAAGAAACAAAAATATGTTTCATCTCCTGCAAGGCTTTGTTCTTGTCCTGGAGAGACTTGAAAAGCTCAGCGGCAACAGACCCCAAAAGATTTTTATATTTAAAGGTGCATCCAAACGTTTGGCCTTAATGTCATCAGGCATAACCTGAAGATGAAGCAAGGAATAATACCTAATAACAGAACCAAAGGCAGCAGCCTTGGAAAAGGTATCAGTTGCATCATAACTGCAGTTGACTGAGTGGCAGGCAACTTGAGAAGTACAGCCCAACAGCGAAAAGGCCAAGGCCTTCTCCTCAGAGTCAGGAAGATTAGAAACCACCTTAGAAACCTGAGAAAGGACAGCCAAAACATACCTGGTCGTATGAGTCTAGTAGTTAATGTCCCTAAAAGATAAAGTGGCAGCAGTGTAAACTTGTTTGCTCAGCCTTTCCATAGTCCTGTTATCATTATCAGAAGGCAACAGCTTGGTAGAGGGCAGTAACTTAGAATGCTTTTTAGAACAGACTGACATTACAGAAGGGTCAGCAGAAGGGCATTTATAAAGAAATTTGCACTCCTCTGGCACTTTATAGAAACTGTCTGGCTTCTTGGATGCAGGGGGCTGAGAGTCAGGGGCTACAGACACTGCCAAGAAAGTATCCAGAAGGGGAGCCAGAAAAGGAAGAACAGCAAATGGCTTAGGAGACTCCTTCTCAAGGGGCTCGTAGTATATTTTCTGAATCTCAGAAACCTTTGAGCAGTTCTATTTAAAATAATCCATCATATGGCAATGGTATCCATAAAAGACAGTTCCTCCAGGGGAAATATGGGCATATGGAATCCTCCTCCTCTGAGCTGTAGTTCTAGTGGGAAGGGATTTGGGAACAGTAACACAAAAATTCTTCCCCAGGGTCCAGGTTCTCATCTGAGGAATTCAATTCCCTAGGCCTCAGAGTGGAGTGAAAGACCAGGGAGGAGCAGGCACAGAGACCCCTTGAGGAGGCTTCAAGGCCATCAAAGCATTAAATAAAACCAGAGTGAAATCCTGATATGCACGTTGGGGATCCTTAACAACAGGAGAAATGTGCTTTGTTTTCTGTTGCTTTTTCTGTGGGATGACCGAATGAAACACTCTTGGAAGGTCAGATCCCTGGTGAAACTCAATGATTGCTGTAGGAATCTCCTTCCTAACTAAAATTTGAGGAATCCCCCTCAGTCCTTCAGAAATAATCAGCCAAGGTTCCCCCTCAAAGTCAGGCATTGACATTTGAAAATCCTCCAAGGACATGCAAGAAGCTGGATCGATGCCACCCTCCAATGGGGTTATGGCAGAGGAATCCGAAGCAATCACTGGGCAGTCTTCCACGGTTTCACCAGCCTTGAGAGAAATGTCCAGGAGAGGCTGGACTACAGCTGGATCAGACCTAACTTTTTTGGCTTTCTTCTTGTCAGACAGCTGGCCCTCAGGAGGGGAGGATTAGGCCATACCACCTAGAGCCAACATTTTAAGACGTTGGTTCTCCAGGTATATGGACAAGGAGAAGTAACGACTAAATATGGTCTTAGGCACAAAAGCCTAGCAGACAGAGCATTGTGTACAATCGTGGGAAGAACCCAAACAAAAGAGATACTGGTCATGACAATCATTATGGGGAATCTGCCTCCCACACTGACATTTTCCCTTTCTGGTGACATGAACACAATAAACATCAAAAAAAAAGAAGAAGAAAGAGAAGAAACCCCAATGGGGCACTTATTTGAAAACAGGGATTGGTAACTAGCACAGCAGAAGGGCATGCAGACCGACATTCAACAATGGTGTTTAGACCGGCAGTAAAGAAGCTCTGACTGTGTGCACCCATACATCACCTTTATGCCCTATGACTTATGTGGGGAGCATACGTGTGACATTCAACACCTATAAGCACTAAAGGCATTGATATAATGGCCGGACATAGGGCTGTCCTTAGCAGGAGACCCCTTAGGTATAGAATACTGCAACATTGATATGGAAAGACAAACAGATTTTTCACAAGGCTACAGTCATTAAAACTGAAGCTCTAGGGACAATTTGTGATGCATAACCAAGTTATCCTTTCATCAACCCACTAAAGACTGCTCTTGTTAGTCTGCTGTTAATCATATCTTGAAGAAATTTATCAATGACAGTTATGGTGGCAAATATGATGTTATGGTCTTTTTATTAATGGGACGGTTATTACTCTTCATCTTACAGAAAGATGATAAAAAAATATTGGAATTGCTTACCTATTTTAGGAGTCTTTCAGCAATGTATAACTGTAGCAATTTCCAAAGGTTAGAACATCTGCCAACATTTAGGGGTAGATTTACAATATGCTGAAGACAGGAATGTGCCATGGGCTTTAAGTTATTTGGAGTTAAACTTTAAGACCCATCTCAACCATAATTTGGAAGATTCTTCAGTCAATGATCTATATTTTGAAAGGTAACATGACAGAAAGCGAATGATAGGGAGTGGTGCTTTTATAGGACTTCAGTCATAGCCTTCTTGCCAAGAAAAGGGAGTCAAGAGCCCTGAAAGGATAATGCTAGGAAACAAACCCAATGGTAAATTATATACAAAAAGATAAACTAAAACACACCCAAGAATGCAAAAACAACTAAAAACTCCCACAGCATTCAGCGGTAGGCAAATAAAGCCAAATTGAGTTTATTAGATTACACACTTATTTCATCAGAATATACAAAAAGAAAACAATTGAAATAATGAGCCTAGAGGAAGGGATGACTACTGCAACAGTGATCTATTAGAATATGTACTGATATTGCAAGTTTTTTCAGTTGTGGCTACAATTTTAAGTGCAACACCCAACATTGTTTAGAATTAATTGTAGATGGCATCACCTACACTCAGCCTGAAGTTATAGTAAATCTGCTGGCCGATAAATTTAGCTCAAATTTCACCTCCCCCTCACCAACTGTTATCCCCTACAAATATCTCCCACTGTTCCTCTAACAGTTATTCCCAAAGAAAAGGTCAACACTGCAGCGTCTACAGCTAAACACACTGCTCCGATGGGTCCAGACAATATCTCAGGATGCCTCTTAAAAAGCTTGAAACAGGACCTCTCAGGCCAGCTAGGATTTTTATTTAACCACAGCCTCTGGACTGGCTTTGTCCCAGGACAGCAGCAGTTAACCCTCTGCATAAAGTGGGACCATCAACTGACCGGGGAAATTACAGACCCATATGCTTGACTAGTCTTATATGCAAGGCTACAGAAAGAATAATCATGAACTTGATAAATAATGGCATAAGAAACCTCCAGACACTGGATCCAACACAAGTCAGCTTTGTCAAGGGTAGATCATGCCTACTAAACCTGATGGACTTCTTTGAGAAAGTCACTAGGGCCATGGATGAGGGTAAAACAGTGCATACTGCCTACTTTGACTTGGCCCACTCAGGTATTACAGATAACAAAATCACAAAACTGGGCATAAATCCCTACGTTAGCAGATGGATAGCCAAATGGCTCATGGACAGGACACATGTTGTTAAAGTGGGTGAATCCAGATCCAGCAAAAGGCCAGTTTATAGAAGTATGCCACAAGGCTCAGTGCTGGGAACACAACTGTTCAGAATATACTTCTCTGAAGTCAAGGAAAATATAGAAGGCCTCTGGCTGGCAAAGTTTGCTAACGACTGCAAGTTGGGGGCAATCAGTGAATCCCCAAATGAAGTAGATACACTTCAGAAGGGTCTGACTCAGACAACTGATTGATGCCAGGGTCATGGCCTAAAACTAAATGCAAAAAACAGCATATTCATACCGTTTGGGAAGTCATGCACCACTGCAAATTACACCCCCAAGAATGGACTCAGAGGTGAGAGATCTAGGCACACTGATAAATAGTAGCCTAAACTTTGACATTCATGTTTCCACAATGGTGTGGAAATCCTTCTATGTAGCACAGCTTATAAGTAAAGGTATTGCATCCATAGCCAAGGAAGTCATAGTCCCACTGTACTCTGCCTCATCACATCAACATTAGAGTACAATGCACTTTTCTGCATGTACTTGATTAGGCACTTGCAATGGCTGGAGCAACCTCGGAGGTTTTTCACAAAGAAAATACAGGGAGTAAACAACATGTCCTATGTGTATGGACTGAAAGCCCTATCTATCCCTTTGTCGTCTACTGACTATTAAGCGGTAACCTATGCCTAACATACAAGGTACTTACAAATGTAACCCTGATGGAACTATTGCATATTCAAAAGACTAACAGCATGAGGGTCACCAGGTCTATGGATGTAAGCCTGGTCTGTGACTCAAACAAAGCATGTTGGAGAGACAGATATATGTCTCAGAGATTACCCATTCTCTGGAGAAGGCTTCCTATTCAAGTTAAGCAGAGTCTTTCCCTGGCCCTCTTCAAATAAAGTTTGGATCAATGGATATGGAATTATAAATTCACTCCTGGGGAAGCATCTATGGACATGGGCAGTATGTAAAATACTCAAAGGCATAGTCACAAACCTAAGCCATCCTCTATCCCCTAGAGATCATAATTCAGGTAAAATGTGGGTAATATTGGCTAGGCTTGTAAATGCTCTTAAGCCATTAGTTTAGTAAATTCCTATGAACCTATGAACCATAGATCAGAAACTAAGAAGTGAGAAGGAAGAATAGTCACTAAGAATTCAGGAGCCCATAGAGAATGGTTCTAGCAAAGCTTGCTACAAACCTGGAAAAGGAATCCAGTTTGTAATGTTTTGCAAAGCTTTGCACAGGGGACAAAATTGCTGCCTCTAAAAGATACCTAGAGTCCACCTCTTTCCAAAAAGCCACAAAGGAAGCCAAATCACTTGTGGAATGGCTCTAACCTGCCTGGAAGTGGCTTATTACGGTTAGTATAACAAAAAGCAATAGTATGAGACAACCATTCTTTTTCAAAAAATATACATTCCAAATAAGAAAATAAACCAATCACACTACTGGAGTCCATTAAAAAGGTTTTCTTTATAAAAACAACTAGCATTTCAACCTTATGCCTTCAGTGGACCTTTGAGGGTATAATGCCAAGGCACTAGTTGTTTTAATAAATAAAACCTTTTCAATGGACTTCAATAGTGTAAACCATCTGGAAGTAGTCTGCTTTGACAATAGTTGTCCTTTCTTCTTAACTTTGTAGGATAGATATAGCTGGTCAGCTTTCCTAAAGGCTCAGGTTTTGTCTAGGTAGTACCTGAGCTGTCTGTAGACATCCAGAATGGGAAGAATCTTTTCTACCCTGTTCTTGAGTTCAGAAATGGTGATTCATAGTCTAGCGAAAGGTAAACTCTGAGACCACTTTAGACATAAAAGAAGGATTAGTTCTCAAAGAAATCTTGTCCATGTGAAAAAAATGAGGGAGGGTTAACTAATCATTTGTGAAGTAACTTGGATACTTCTCTAGCAGAAGTCAAAGCAATGAGTACAACAGCCTTCCATGTTAAGGAACTCAATTCAGCCAGATGAACTAGCACAAAAGCTAAGAACCCACCTATTTTTGACGTGGACAGATATTATGTGACACCTCTTTCAAAAACTGTTCAACTTGAGGATGATTATAAAGAAAGGATCTTGGGGCAAACAAGCAAAAATAGCCACAAATAAACCTTTACAGAGGAATAAGAAAGGCCAGTGGACTGTAACTCATACAATTAATCAAGAAGCAGAGGCAGCCAGACCTGAAAATGGCATTGGTTCTTGGACTGACACCAGCTAGATAATTTTTTTCACTTACATACACATGATTTTCTTGCAGCAGGTTTTCATCTCATTTAGGACCTGCTGCTTACCTTCAGAAAATTTACCTAAAAGGTATTAATATTGCATCATCCAAGCAGTTAAAGAGTTTTCAGTTTTGGGTGTTTAAAACAACTCCTGATTTATGTGAGCAAACCCAGTCCTTTGGAAAGTCTGTGGTAATTGTCTATAGCCAAATGAAAAGAATGGAGAACTACTGTTCCATGGGCCAAAAAGGAGTCACCACCACAATTTCTGGAGAGTCATTCTGGATCTTCAGAAGAACTCTGGATATTAGTGGAATGAGTGGAAAAGTATACAGGAACATTTTCATCTATGGGAATGGGAAGGTATCTGTCTTCCTGGGCTGATATTTTTAGTTGTTTGTTCTGAGAGGAGACAAACGGATCTACTTGAGGTGTTTCCCACAGTTGGATCAATTTGTAGAAGACCCCAGGATGAAGATTCCTTTTTGTGAGGGTCTGTCCTGGTCCTGCTTAGCTTGTCTGCAATCAAGTTTTGCTTTGGCAGAATATATGAAGTCTGCAGAGTTAAACTGAGCTGAGTTGCTATCTCTCTTGCTATCAAAGAAAGTCTCCAAAGAGGGTATGAACTGCTAGCCCTGTTTATGTACCACATCACTGCAGTGTTATATGTGGTAAACTTACAGAGGCCCTGGGGACCACAGATGACTTAAGGCTTTCAAAGCAATGACCACTGCCAACATTCCTCTGATATTTATTTGCTTCTGTCTGTCATGAGGGTTCTACAGAGCTTGCACTTTTCACCCTCTTGTAAATTGCTCCCCACATCAGGTCTGATGCACCAATAGTGATAAATTGGAGTGGGGTTAGAATGGGTGATCTGGACTGCGAAAGCTCTGATCTACACACTAGAAAATTTCCCTTCTTACAAATCCTAGAACAGGGATCTGAAAAGATAAAGAGTGATGATGCAGAGTCCAGACTAACCTGAGATACCATTGAATTTTTCTCATGTGGTGTCTGGACAAGAGAAGCATGAGAATCAATGCCATGTACCCCCAAATCCTCAGAGATTCCCTTGCAGATACCTGTCTTCAGTTGAAAAAAAAATTAGAAAGAACTGTTGAAACATCTCTACTTTGTTTGGAGGGAGAAATGTGAATGCCATGAAGTCGGCAATAAACAAATACTGAAGCCAGTCACTTTGAGATACCGATGGAGCAGTGGAAAGTCCAAAAGGTAAGACAAAAAACTGATATTGCAAGCCAGACACAGAAAATCTTAAAAAATGTCTGAACTGCTTGCAGATAGGAATATGATGATAATCACCGTTTAAGTCTAGCTTTACAAAGAAAGCTAGACATGGGAATAAAGGTAAAAGGAGCTTAAGGAAAAACATTTTGAACTTTGGAATCATAATGAAAAGATTAAGAAAGGAAAGATCCAGCACAGACTTCCAGGATCCTTCCCTGTTTAGGACCAGAAAAATAATTGAATAAAAAAGCCTTTGCCTATCTGGGGGGGGGCACTCATTCTGTCACTCCCTGTGCAAGAATTTGATGCCAGATATAAGAAAATAAGAAGACTAGGTTCATTGGGCAAGGAGGAGTCCACTTGAAGGGAGGGAGGGATTCACATTGCCAAATGTATCCCTGCTGAATTACATTTAAAACACAACTGACTGTCGCAATCTGGTTCACAAGGAAAGAAGAAGCCTCTGACAGATGGAGAGGTTGCCAGGGTTGGGGTATGAGCATGTAAGAAGTCATGCTGACTGGGAGGACTATCCTTGATTTTTTGAGGCTTTTCCTTCCTTTCTGGGGCCTCCTTGTCATTTAATTTTGAAATCTTGTTTGCCAGCTCCCTGCTTAAATTACTTGTCTGCCAGCTCCCTGTTTAAATTACTTATTGTAAAAAAGGAGCTGAGGAGGAGAATGAGGAAAGAATAAGAAGTTATGTACCTACCATAACGTTCCATGTTAGTTGTCTTCTCTCACCTTCTTTCTTGCTGGATAGGTTCGGAGCCGGTCCTCGGCTCCGACTCGGCACTTGCTAAGCTCGAGAGCTAATTTTACCAGCTCGAGGCAACCCTATATCCCATGATGCAAGGCGGAGACTACCCAGATCTCGTTTGGTAGCTAAGGAAATAGTAATATATTCTTCCAACTGTAGAGGAGGAAGAAAAAGTAACAATACTAAATAACATCATAATCCTCTAGAAAGGATCAACCTAATCTAGTGACACTAGAAGCTGAATAGCTAGAAAAGGAATAAAACCTCTTAATAGAAGAGGCATAATCTTCTCGGTCTGACCAGGCTAGGGGGATGGAGGGCGGGACGCAAGAAAGAAGGCGAGAGAAGACAACTAACATGGAACGTTATGGTAGGTACATAACTTCTTAATGTTAAGTTGTCAATCTCGCCTTCATTCTTGCTGGATGGGACCGCGTCCCTAGCACCTCTATCCTGGGTGGCTCAATGGAACAGACTCTTGAGAATGGTGGAACCAAAATTCGCTCTGTCTCTGGAGGCCAAGTCTAATTTGTAATGTGAAACAAAGGTATGAGGAGAGGCCCATGTGGCTGCAGCACAAATAGTGTCTATTGGAAGTCTAGCTTGAAAGGCTGTTGATGTAGCTAGAGCTCTGGTAGAATGGGCTTTTGGCTTAGAAATCAACTCTTTGCCTCTGAGCTGATAAATGTAAGTAAACACAGAAGACAGCCATCTAGATAAAGTCACTTTGGAAACTGGAAGGCCTTTCCTGTTCTCTGCATAGGATAGAAACAGTTGATCAGATTTCCTAAAAAGTTTAGTTTTGTCCAGATAATATCTGAGCTGGCGGTGAACATCAAGACAATGTAACTTTTGTTCCACTCTATCAGAATAATTTGGGAAAAACACTGGAAGATCAATGGATTGATTTAGGTTCATCTGCGATGCCACTTTTGGTAAGAAAGACGGATTAGTCCTTAGAGATACCCTATCTTTGTGGAAGATTAAATAGGGAGGACGAATGCAGAGAGCATGAAGCTCAGATACTCTCCTGGCAGAAGTAATGGCGACTAGAAAAAGTGTCTTCCAAGAAAGAAAATTCAAAGAACAGGCAGCCGCAGGTTCGAAAGGGGGAAGAATCAAGTATGTTAAAATTAAATTTAGATCCCACTGTGGTGGGGGGTCTCTAATCGGAGGTTTAAGTAAAAAGATACCTCAAAGGAATGCCTTGCAAAGTTTATGTGACATAATGTTGTGGTCCAAAAGGCCCATATGAAAATTCAGATGGCTCCCAGCTGAACTTTTACTGTGGAGGAAGAGGATCCTGAATGAAAAATCTCAGCTAGGAAGTCCAAGACCGAATGAATCGGAGCAGTATAGGGGTCTATGTTCCTAGCTTTTGCCCAGAAGGAGAAACGTCACCATTTACTAGTGTAAATCTTTCTGGTAGAAGATTTTAGGGAAGCTACTATGATATCCCGGATGGGATTAGAAATCATAGGAAGCCTGGCTAAGGATGGAAGTGGAGCAACCAAGCAGTGAGGTTGAGAGAAGGTATGGATTGGTGCAGCTGCCCCGACTGGTGGGTCAGAAGATCTGGAACCGGGTCCAGATGCCATGGCTGTACCAAGAGATAATGATGTAGGAACGGAAACCATATCTGTTGAGGCCAATAAGGGGCAATGAGAACCAACTTGGCTCTCAAGGCGGTTGCTTTCTGAATTAGTTGAGGTATCAGCGGAAAGGGGGGGAAAGGCATAAAGAAGTCCCCGGGGCCAATCTTGGGTTAGAGCGTCTCTGGGGGGATGGCCTGGAAGGGGGAAGAGAGAGAAGAAATCTGGGCATTTGCTGTTTTGAGGTGTAGCGAAAAGGTCGCAGCAAGGAAGGCCCCACTTCTGAAAAATCTCTTCCGTCACTGATTGTTTGAGAGACCACTCGTGAGGCATGAGAATAGCTCTGCTCAATCTGTCCGCTATGATGTTGGATTTCCCGGGGATATGCGTTGCTATCAGAAACCGCTGAGAAGAGATTGCCCATTGCCAAAGTCTGAGAGCCTCTCGACACAGTGGATAGGACTTGGTTCCGCCCTGTTTGTTGATATACCACACTACGGACATATTGTCCGTTTGGACTGCAATAGTTCCCAGGGGAAGAGAGTCGTTGAGGGCTTGCAATGTTAAAAGCACCACTCTCATCTCCAGGACATTTATGTGCAGATGGTATTCGAAAGGTTGCCAAGTGCCATGGACCATTCTGCCCTGATAATGCCCCCCCCCCGACC
>NC_056747.1:934236250-934381250 GCF_019279795.1 Protopterus annectens | reverse complement strand
GGAATACCTTGCTAGCAGAATTGTTCAGATTAGGAAACAGTCCACCCCTTCTAGCTCTGAGATTGTCTACTCTGAAGGCCCTTTGTACCCTCTGTTGGAACCACTTTCTTTCTCTTTCATTATGAATTAAGTCCCTAAATAACTGAACAATTCTCATTTGTTCATTCATACTGATTGTCTACTTCTTCTAAGAACTAAAACTTACTGCTCAGTCTTTGCCCTCATTCCAAAATAACTCCATGCCCCCATCTCTGCGGGAATTATGTCTGAGGGTACCTCCCAAATTAACATTACTAAAAACCATGGGTGGGAGGCTGGCATAATGGTTAAGGTGTTTACCTTACAGACACATGGTGCAGGGTTTGATTTTCATGTTGGGTAATTGGCTAGGCTTAAAATGGCCCATAAGGTTTGTTAGCCTAGTACTAATCTGTGAATCATAAATGACATTAAGCACTCCACAGAGATTGCTTCATGCTACATCCTTCACTCAGAGTCTCTTTGACTTTTTATGTGTCTCCCACTTCTGAATATCTACACTTTTGATTTCATCCTTTGTTTTCTTTCTTGTATTCCACCAACCGAATTTGCATTTCCATTCTAAGCTCACTCAAAACTGCTTACAAAGTCCCTAGAATCCTCACCCCACAAACTAGGGCTACTAAAAGGAAAATATATCTCTGTTTTCTAGAATATATCCTCCATTTTTTTTTTGCTGTCTCTAACTCCTCTTATCTTTGGAATACTTAAATAAACTGTTGACTTATTTTTATTTTTCAGTGTAGGAGCACCATTCCATTTCTTTAACAATGGTTACCACTCTCTCCTTGAGTTGATATACTCTTCTTTTAACACCTTTGTTTATAAAATAATTTATTCTAATTTATGTCCTCCATATTCTTGCTTAGTTGTTATTACCTCTTCCTCCTATCATCTTATAAGCTACGTCGGCTGGTTCAGTAACTGTTTCACCCCCTCCCCCTTTATTAATCCAAGTCAAGTAATTCTTTAACAAGATTCCTTGCTACTTGGATCTTTGGACCTCTGTCTCCAAACAAATCTGGAAATTAATTGATCAAAAAGACTTGCAGTCACAATTATATAAGAAACTTCTTATTTGCCTTTGAAAATTGGCAAAAAATGTAAGAAATCTTATGAAGCTGTGAGAGTTATATTGTACATAGTGGTATCATGGAAAACAATCCTGTCTACATATGCCAATAAATCCCCAAAAGTTGTAACTAATTACAACAAGGAAATAAACAGGTGTAGTATACCTACTGCTGACACACCATACCAGCCTTCTCTACAGGTGATCCCAGTGAAATCCCCTGTGCGTCACTAACCTGAAGGAATAAAAAGCTGAAGAAGACAGCATTAATCACAGTTTCCCATAGGAAATCATTACTGGTGTGATTTTTAAGTGTGGGCTGGCAATTATTCACTTCTTTTGGGAGACTTTTTCCTTATTCGAGCTGGTGTGACAATGGAGTTGGTACATATCTGTCCCTCCAAGATGTTCTAGTTATGTTGTGAAAGAGATTTAGAGCTCTTGAACAGGTGCTTATACCCCTATTGGACTTGCAAATGTGCAGCAGGTCTGCTAGGATAAGATCTGCTGAGGCTCCGCACATGAGGTAGAGATGGTTCCTCAGTAGCCTGAATGACACAGACAAAAGGGGAAGTGGTTTTGAGAAGGTCAACATAGTCTTTATGATTTAGACCATTGATTTTCTTAGTTAGAAAGCATTGTGAATATTTGAGTTGTGCCAGATATTTGGACAGGTACATGCCAAGGAGGAAATTATATTCAATGATCAGCCGGATGAGAGCTAAATATTGTAGAATAATCACATCCCTGGAGCTGGACACCATACCCTTTGTAATAACCATTGCAATGAAAAAGCACGTTCTTACAATAATGGATATGGTAACCTAAAGACAATTTGTTGTCTGTATTGTTTCACAGATCCCTAACTAATGGATTATTTTTCACTGGTGTGTTGTTAATGTAATAGTAACAATGGACTTCTTGCTTGCTGAAGAATACTGTAATGCATTTCTTGGCATTCAGTTTTAATCCATGGTTTTGACACCAGATATTAGTTTGGGAAAGACCCTGTTGGAAGATTTTGGGGTTCTCTAGGGAGCTGATAATGGCACCAAGTTTATAGTCATCTGCAAACGTTGTCAACCATAAACCCTTATCAGTAGCTTGACCTCAGAGAAGTAAATGCCAAACAGCAGTGACTCAAGGACTGAACTCTGTGGTACACTGATGGCTACAGGTCTTTTGGAGGAGGAAGAGCAGCCCACACTAAATTCATGGGTTCTATTTGTGAGTCAGTTTGTTTTCCAAGGAGTTACATAGAGATTTGCATTTAGCTGAGAGAGTTTACCTACAACAGCAGAGTATGGCATGGTGTTTAATGCCTTTGTGATGTTTAGATATGCAGTGTGTACAGATCTGACCTCATCTGCTGTTCCAGTTACCTTCTCAAAGAAGTCATCCAAGTTAAGTAGAGCTGCCCTTAGCAAAACTAGACTGGCATGGGTCTAGAGGTGGTATGTTACCTGTGTCTTAGATTATTAATTCCATAATGATCCTTTCCATAGCCTAACATATGAGACTGATTAGACTTATGTTCTATAATTTCCCTGGTCCACTGATGCCCCACCTTTATGCAAGGGGATGTCAGTTGCTGCCCTCCTTTTTTTTGGCACAAAGCCAGTTTGGAGGCTGGTGTTGAATATCTTCTGCAGAGGGCTGAGCAGGTCCTATTTCAGGCTGCCCAGTAAGTAGCCTAGTATGTTATCTAGCCCTTAGAAGCAGTGTTCTTGGTCTTGGATAGTGTCTTGTTGATTTGTATATGGGAGATTTGAGGAGGTACAGATGCGGGTATGAGATCTGGGAATGTAGGAGGGAAAATGTAGGTAATGTTACAGCTAAAGTTTTCTGATAGTAGACTGGTTATGTCCTCTGGGTCCAAGTCCTGTTTATATTTGCATCCCAGCACAGGAGTTTCTTTTTTACTTTGACATTGTATTTATTTTGACAGGGGACAGATATATCTATGCAACTATATAGAATGCATCAGTAAAAGATTCCACAAAGGTAGTGAGGTCATCAAGTAGGAAGGTGATGTTGAATTAGGTCAGGCCATCATTTAGCTACAGTAGATTAGCCTTGTCATAATCTCTGACTGCATAGGTATTGGATAATGCATCTGGCTTCAGTCTTAATGTGAATGTGACTAATTTGTGGCCCAATTTGACCAGGGTGGGAGTTGTAATTGGTAGGGATCACAGCTGTTTCATATTGATGAGGACCAAGTCTAGGATTTTATTGCCGCTCTTTGGGGTGTGGAATAACAGACAGTTTGTATTTATGAAGTCCAGAAATCTTTTCAAAATTGCAAAGCACTTTGTGCTCCTTTTTTTTTCCTGTCTAAATCCCATGGGACACAAAAATTATTACTGGGTCACTCCACTATCAAGGTGAACTTCCTGACATCTATTTACTGAACACAGAACACAGAGGATTTTGATTAGGTTTCCAGTCATATCCAAGCTATTATATGTGCAACATATGGATGTCAAGAAATTGAGCTTTAGAGTGAAGTGACTCAACAACAATAACTAAGCTATGAATGGAGATAACAAATCATAATTCCTTAGTGCATGGAGTTTTATGTGCTCTATGTCCTACTAGTTACACAAAAAAGTGTAGGAGTGCAAAGTGTTTACATCTTTGAAAGATGAGGTGTCTTTCTGAGGAATAAAAATAGCTTTAAAACCTATTATACATTTTGCTCTGTCACTCTTTTGGTTAAAAAGTGTGGCATAAGAAAGTATCACAAGCTGTTCTAGCTTCTTGATGCTGTTTTGTGGTAGCTGGCACCTGCCACTGTTACTATCTAGCTTGAGATTAGAGCATAACAAAGCACAAATGTGCTTGACTAAAGATTGTTAAGCACCTTTCTGATATCAGAATATTTCTTAACATGGGGTATACTACAAGCATTGGAGTCCCAAGCACTCGAAGACTACTATCTCAAAGCCAGGAGCTTGAGCATCTTGTAGCTCAAGTAGGCTACCAGTCACACTTCAAGTTGAATATGAGTTCAGGAAAGCGACTGCTACAGCTTACCTAAACACATTATTCTCATATGAGCAAACTAGGTGTGGCAGCCGTGGGGTGAGAGTGTGGATTAAGGCTCTGTTTGAGAAGGGAGTTTTAGGTTTAGGGAACAGGAGGTGGATTTTAGGTATAGGGAACATGAAGGGAGTTTTAGCATTCGAAAGTGTGAATGGAGTCTTAGAGTTAGGGAGTAGGTTGGGGGTTTATGTTTCAGGGTGGGAAGGGAGTTTTAGGGTTAATGTTAGAGTTCTGGTAGGGCTATACAGTTTTATAAGAGAGTATGTTTGGAAGATAAGTAGTTATGGGAGACTGAATTAGCGGGAGTTTCAATACTTCCCTTTTTTAGCACGTGGCAGTGAGCTAGTGTGTTGCAAGCAGGTAGCACCCTAACACTTGTAGTATATCTCTTAACTAGCCTATCTTCTTCCTGATTTCAGAGAGTGATCATGATGCTGCATGCATCATAAATTGGTTTTAATTATAGACCTGATTATAACTGACCTTTAATTTTATGAAAACATAATCTATAGGATAAAAAACAGTAAGATAAGACTAAAGGAAATGGTTTTTCATGGTTTTGCCTGTTTTAAAGAATGAGGCTTGACTTAAGTCTTTTTTTCTCCATTTGTAAAAAAGTTAAAAGCATCTTAAAAATCTGTAAATGTATATACTTTTAACTCTAATAATTTTAGAGAAGTTTGTTTTGCATGTTGAACAGCTGACATTGTACTATGTTATTATCTTGAAGTTATTCTGTTAAGCTTGCATTCTTTTTTTCTTTTTCATCTTGTTTACATTGAAAAATACCAGCTATACAAAATACAAACATTTTCAGCTTTCTTGTGTTTATCTTGGTGTTTACTGTACAAATGTAATTGGTTTGCTTTTAATGTCATCATTGTGAAAACTGATAAAGTAAAAAAACACGTTTATTATTGCTGCTGTAACTGAAAATATCTAAATCAGTTGTAAAACCCAATGATGACAGAAAAGTGATTATAGTTCAAATAAAATGAGAATGTTAGAAGGCTTCAGACAAACGTTATGACTCCTGGCACCGCGCTATAAGCCTTCCCTTACATCTTGTTTTGATGGTGTAATAAGTAATGACACAGGTAAAGCGGAAAATAGTTAAAGAATACTGATTTATTTATTTAACCCCCCCACCACATGCACTTACACTACGTTTGTATGTTGACTATTTATAAGCATGTTGCTGATGTTTTTGTTTTCTCACTATTGAATGTTTTTTTTTCTCATTATTGTATGCTGAAATGATTTATCACACAATGTATGTATGCATGCATGTTATTTTCTTTCTGGACTTTCCCGGTCAACAAAATCAATAAATAAGCAAATAATAAAGATAAAAGAGAACTTACTATAATAGGGGAGGTTAGGTGAGTTGAAAACGTGCAGTAGAAGTTAACAAGAGATTAATGAGACCTTTTGGTATAGCAAAAGCATGAGCGTTTTTTTGGTGAGGGTTAGTTTAGACAACTGCAGTATAAAACTGCAACCATGAAAAACAGGGAGCCTTAAGAAAAGATATTCAGTGACATGTAGAAAGGTAAAATTATCTGTTAGTGTACTGACATACCCCAGGGATGTACAGAGATTAATGAATGCATAATATAGGAACTGTGACATCATTTGTTATGAGAAGAGAGATCCTGAACACCAAACAGAAGGCCTCAGTTATTGCAGAGGTTTAACACTATGAGCTGTTAATGAGCTGTATTCTGCAATTCAGAGTTTTGTCTCCTTCAGTCTTTGTTTGCCTTCTTCATGACTCTAAACATGTCAGTGATAAGGACCACCTGTGTTGAGTGGGATTATCTGGTTAAAAATAAAGTAAATTTAGTCAAGGGCCCCCAGATTAACATATTATGAGAACAGGATGTATTACACAGATTTGTTTGCTCTTAGTGTGTCTCCTGACAAATGAACAGAAATAGAGAAAGCAAAGAAAAAGTTATTCATGGTTATCTTTTATAGTTCCTGTACTAAATTTCTGTAGAAATGATGTACTTATAAAAACTACTTTTAATGTATTTGTTCATAAAATCAAGAGCTCATTACAACATTTTTGTTACATTGTTCACATGCTGTAGATACTGTGATAATCGACTTCTGCGTAATCAGGGTGTACTTGTCCTATAAAGGATGAACTACATCTCTTTGTCTTCATGATATTTTCTACAGCTACAGAAAATGTGTTTCTGCAGGAATGTCAGGAAAACATAATTAATCACCTGCTGCACATCAGCATACTCATTTATTGCCTAAAATGTATGAGCTCTGCATACAAATGTAAGTCCCTCTGTATCACTGAATAACACTCACTACTCAGGTTACAGGAGAAATTCTTAAGTGCAGATCAGAGCTTTCTGTCCCTGTACAGCAACTAACAATTAAATATAAAAAGTGATCTTTATGAGTTCCGTCTGATAAGACTATGAATGCATGACTTTAGTTATGTATGCAAACCACAGTTTTAGATTACTAAAGGTTTTCATCAGTTAAAGAGGTGCATGGTTTGTTACAATCAATGCAAAGCAAGCTCTTTCAACCAAAATGATTTATGTTGACGAAAGAAGCAGCACTGATGGTTTTACTAAACCATGGTTTCTGTCTCGCATTGAGATTGTGCTGCATATTTTGGCATGCATCCATGCATTTGTGGAGTATTCATGCTTCTTATTTTTACTTTTATTCTTTTAAATGGGTAAGCACCCAGGTGCAACTACTTTTTTTGGGGGGGTGACTATAATACTTCTAAACCTCTGAGCATTAAAATCATTCTAGTAGTTCCTAAAACATCATAGCAGGAGGTTAGGAAAAGGAACAGTTGTATATTGCAGGATATAAGGTCTTTAGGTAATGGACCTCATTTGGTTAGTAGTAGGGAATCTTTGTATATGCTTAGAGCAGGTACTTAATAATACTTAATGATGCATGTACTACATTTGAAAAGGTCGGACTGTGAAGGAAATCAGTAAAAATAAAAGCATTAAGGCCAAACATGAAGACAAACTCTCATAACTCTGTGCTTAAATTCTAGCAGTTGAGAAGTATAGTAGGCAGGGAGAATTGTCTTGTTAGGTGACATGTTTTGTCACATACTACACAAAGTACATAGGTGCTACAGAGCAGCATATATTTCAATGGCCAAAAAATGAGCATGTTTGGTAACTGTAGTTACTTCTGGATAGAAGAAAGACTGGGCTAATATGTAATGTGTGGCATAACAAAGACATTTTAGATGGCTGCAAAAAGGTACAAACAACTGTAAATGGAAATTGTGGGTCAGCTAGAAGTAGGAGAATGAGGCACACATGGAAGCGCTAGATAGACAGTCTGCAACAGGATAAGACAAAAATAACAGAGACTCTGTGACTAGTAGTTTATGTAAGAAACACAGACCTCTCTGTTCCAGTGGGATTTGATGGCAATGTATTTCTGATTACTAAGTTTGTGCATTCAGATTTAGTTCTCTGATCAGTATCTTAAATTTTTTTCAAATGAAATTATTAACAAAGATGTATAATGAGGTGTATCTGTTATAAAAACTGTTCCCAATAGCATTAATTTTGATAACTGTTCACTAGTTTTACATACAAATGACATTTTTGCTTTAGTAACCTTAGTAACCATGAAAAAGTAAAAATGTATAAGTAAATTTATCATAACAGTAGATGTTCAAATAATCATAGCTGCAGTAGCCTTAGCAATATGGATTATATTCTACATAGGCTATAGCAGCCATCCTGCTTCTAAAACTTAAGGGCACTATCCATGCACCAAACCCTTGGGTTCAGGCACTAAGCTCTTCAGAACTTTTGTGTCAATAGAGAGAGGGGGGGATAAAGGCCTAACAAGGACAATGCTAGGAAAGTAAAAATAAGGGTCTGCACACTGGCAAAAAAACATACAAAAACAAGGGAGACGGAGGGAGGGAGCAGTTACTGCAGAAGTGATCATTTGAACATCTACTGTTATGATAACTTTGTTTACACAACTGTACTGTGTTCATCAGTAGGATCACTGTTGCAGTAGTCATAGCTATATGGATAGATTACCATAGCTTAAGCTAACTAGGAGGAGGAGGAAGGACATGGGTCCAAGAACCACGAGAAAATGGTCCCAGCAAAGCATGTTCTAGACATGAAGGACTCTAGTTTTTAGTGCTTCTTAAAAATGTGCAAAGAGGGCCAAGGTGTTGCTTCCAGAATACTTCTAAAATCTGACCGTTTCCAAAAAGCCACAGATGGACCCCCACTAGAATTCCCCTGTTGTGGTGGGTATAACAAAAGGTAACTGAACGAGACAACTTTTTGGAGATAGTCTATTTTGACACTGGTTGTCCTTTTTTCTTACCTTCACAAGAAATGAACAACTGTCAGAGTTTCTCAAAGATTTTGTTCTGTCATGTCTGTGACTGAGTTGTCTGTGGACATCCAAGGTATGGACTATCCTTTCATTCTCATTTTTAGCTTCCGTTAAGGAGAGAGAGATGGATAGCTTGTCTCACAGTAAACTCTGACACTATTTTAGGTATCAGTGAAGGATTACTTCTTAAGGAAACCCTATCTTGTAGAAAATGAGATCAGGTTGCCCCACCACAAAAGCTTGCTACTCATATACTTTTCTTGCACAGATCAGAGCAGTAAGTAACACTGTTTTCCAAGTTAACAAACTCAGTCAGCCTCAGGATCTGGTTCAAATGGAGCAAATGTTAGTTCATCTAACACAGACTTAAGAACTCAAGGAGGCGCTACCTGTTTTTGGAGGCTAGGTATGCAACAATCCCCTTCACATAAAGATTGCATTGAAAGAAGGAGAGGAGGAGATCCATAGGAAGATATGTTGAAATGGAGTTAAACAGGCCAGAGGATACTAACGCGCACAAATAATGTAGAAGCAGATTCTATCATCCAGGAATTCACTTGCAGTTGTTTGTGTCAGGATGTAGCAAACACTCAGCATTTTGTAAGTTCACTCTGCAAAGAAGCCTATGGTAATTGCTACTGGCCTTTTTAAATGAAATGAGAACCATTTTCATCTGACCCAAAGGGAAGCCATCACAATGATCTTTGGAGTGTCCTTTTGAATCTTAAGGATTGAAAAGAATACAGTAAGATTCCTGTTCAAGAAAAAGAAAAATCATCTGTCTTCCAGGTATTCTTGCATGGAGTTCTTTTGCCAACTTATTGTGATTGGAGGTAGAAAGATCTATTTGAGATGTTCCCCAAGATGGATCAATTCCTAGAAGAATCCCTGATTCAATGTACATTTGGGATGGTCTAGACCAGGTTTTTAATGGTTACCACCAAATGTACGCTTAGTGTGAACTTTGTGTGTATAGTTTATGAATTCAAGAACATCCTTACCACAATGCTTGTGCTGTCTATTCCCTCAGAAAGGTTACACTAAGTACACACACAGTGCACACTTTGCTGTAACCTTTATGAATGTGGCCTTCTCTCTTAGTCCTGCTCAGCTTGTCTGACTCGCAGTTTTGCTCTGACAGTATGTAAGATAACTTTAGATTGAGATAGTGCTAAAAATATTTACCCTAGAATACCGAGGCTAATCTTCATGGAGGGTAAAATCCGGTTCTCTCTATCTGACACCAAACAACTGCAAGTAAATGCTGGATGACAGAATATTAATACCTTTCAGGAACCTTTATTGCAGCAGATATTAAATGAGGCAAGAAAACCTGCTACTAGAAAATCATAAATTAGTAAATGGAAAGATTTTCTAGTTGGTGGCAAGAAAGGGACCATCATCTATTAAATGCTAGTGTTTCTCTGCTTCTACATTATTTCTGTGAGTTAGTATCCTCTGGCCTGTTTTATTCCTGTTTTACCCCTACATCAAGGTTTATTTGTCAGTCACATCATTGTGTTGTTGTCTGTAAACACTTGTAGCGATACAGCAGACCATAGATTTTTGAGAGAATTGAAAGTACTTGTATATGCTGACATCGCTATTATGTTTATGTGTTTTCATCTGTCTTTTCTGTTCCAATAATCCTGAACTTTTTTTTATCCCCCATAGACACTGCTTTCCAAGCAAAGTCAGAGACATCTATTGTTACAGACTCTGATGGAGCTGAGGAGGAGAATGGGAGTCCTGGATTCTGATAAATTTGATTCATAAGTGGTGAAGGGATAACATTTTGAACATTGTTACTATCACGAAGTAGTTCAGAAAGAAAAGTTCCAGAAGTGGTCTCCAAGAATCGTCTTCCTTTGGCACCAGAAATGCTTGAATAAGCAGCTTGTTTAGAGGTCCATACTTGTCTATCTGCTTTTGTGTTCTATTTTATGCTTAACTCATTACATCCGAGTGATGCCTCCAGGTTCATCTGCAGTTAATTCCTACTGATGCCTCTAGGCATCAAATATCGCTTGTTCATATTTTCATCAATAATTCCAAAACCATGCTATGTACAGGGTTTTAAAAGATTTCATCTTAAAGCTTACATAATAGCAAACTCAACTGCATTGATATTTAATCTCTGTCTAGTGCAGCAAAATAGATATTAACTGTTGTTTTTATGATATTAATTTACACAGATATAATTTTCACATTTTTCTAAATATCTCAACAGCCAAATAACAAAGGCGGAACTCATTAGCCTCATATGGAAGCTCTCAGCTAGCTACTTGGCATATGGGTGTAACTTCAGTGTTTCCTGACATATTGTAAGTTGTTTACAGAATATTACAGATGTAATAGTTACTGTGTTTACTGTGACTTATACAATTCATTTTAAAACCTAGAACCTAAATAATACTAACACTATAAAAACAGTTTGTGCTGAAGAATTTGCCATGTATACTTATTTTATAGTCCCTACTGTTACAGAGATATGAACATTTGTTTGAAATGTGAGGACATAATTCTGTCAAAAGGTTGAGGCTCTGTCCATTGGAAGTTGCAGTGCAAACTTCCTGAGCTCCCTTGGAGTGAATGCGTTAACCAAATTTATCATTCTAAAGGTTAGATTCATACCTTATACTGTGAGGTAAACACCTTAACCATTATGCCAATCCCAAACATCTGAGAGTGCTATGATTTTTCCATCATTTGATGGTGCCACAAAACTATCAGCTTTAGGATTATGACAGGGAAGGTACTAGGCTAGCTGCCCTTGTGGGCCACTTTAAGCGTAGACAATTTTCTTCACAGGTAAGAAAAAAACTTTCTACCTAGTGCTTGTGAGGATGGCAACCGCATTGATTCTGAAAACCTGACTTTGTAGCATAAAGGAATAAAGCCCTGACTATGACCTAGGTGACTTGAATTAGACTCAGGCATGAGAATTGCACCTGTAGAAAGGTAGCAGTGAGTGGCAAATTTCAATGTGTTTACTTTGGGGAGAAGGCCTGGTGGCTGCATTACCACATACAAGAAGTGCTTCAAAAACTGTAAACGTGATAACACTGAAGTTTAGAATGCTGTCCTTTTAGCAGCAACTGTAGTTTAAATTTCAAACAGTTGGGATACAATATCACATCTCACACTTTTAATAGGGAGCAATTGTTTCTACTATTGGAGGACTATTACATGGTATGAAACATATGACTTAATGGGTAGCAATGTATTACAAAACATGCAGTCAGTGAATAACTGTCTAATGATAGTAGCAATAATTCTGTCTTATGAAGAAATACTTTACTTTCCAAAAGAAGAAAAACATCTATTTGTGGAAAAGCAGCTAATGATAACATATTATGAAAATGAATTTGTTCACTGACACTTATCTGGCTGCATAACAAATTCTTATTAGCTGGATGACTGTGGGATTCATTACTCTTGATTTTGTTTATATGGTGTATCAGTAATAAATGGCTATGGGATATGGTGTAATATGCTCATGATTGCTGGGGTTGACTAAGCATGGTGGAATTAGAAAACTACATCATGACTCATGTCCTAACTGTGTATAAAAACAGCTATTATACTGTGACTTGGGTGTTTGGATTTTATGAAAACAAAATATGGAAAAAATGTTTGACTTATTTTTTTCTTTTTTTCTTTATTTATTTGTTGGATAGACATATTCCATGAACTTTCATTTTGTAATACCACCAGAGTTTTAAAATATCTAGCTCATTATCAAATGATGCTTTCCATCTCCCGTCACCTATCTGTAACCACTCCACACATAACATTGAAGTTCCACGATATTCACCATTTGCAACAGTTGCATATTTTGAGAAGCCTGTTATAGAAAGAATGCCCTGATTAAATGAAAGATTACTGCAGTTGTTCCTATGTGTAATCTCTGTACACATCCAATTAATGCCAATAACAATACTCGAGTTTTCAGAGTGCTGTCCAAAAGTTATATGTAGCAGCAATAAAATCACTGCATCACTAGAGTGGTGTCGCAGTCTGCCCTACATGTCATCCAGTATTGTCATTCTCCTAAGATTAGTCTCTGGTAATAAAAACATTTATTTGATCATTTGTGCTTGTCTGAAAAAGCAAGTACTTCTTTGTATAAGTATTGGTGATTGTCCAGATGAATTCTGTCATGTCATGTAACATTTTCTTTAATGAACTACAAAAGCTAAGCTGTAATGCGATAGACAATAACTATGCAGTAAGTCCTGACACTTGCTTTGAACATTAGTGTACACTGAAATGAATTTTGGAGGGAAAAGGCATCATATAGCCAAAGGAAATTAATCAAGAAGACAGTAAAGACAACTGATATTTATTTGTTAGGATTTATATTGTAGATGAAAGTTCAGCTGCTTGCAGATTAAGGCTAGACACAGTATATATTTAATTAAAAAAAAATACCACTTAAAGTGAAAACAAAATTCAATATGAATTTTTAAAAAAAGAGCAGGAAATGCCTGAACTACATATGAATATTAATATTAGTATTTATATTCATCATTAGGATCAGTGCTGCAGTTGCCTCAGCTTTATGGGTTATATCTTGCTAAGGATAAAACAGGCAGCCAGCTTCTAAAGCTTCAGGGTACCTTCCACCTGCCCAAACCATTAGTCAGTTCAAGCTGACCTGTCTAAGAAGATGGATTTGTGTGTCAAACATCTTAAAGGTTTCTTGCCACTGAAGAGCACACTTCTTGTGGGCTTTTGAAGATTAACAGTTGGGTAAGTCTTTCCATTACTGGGCAGATAAGTTCCTTAAAAAAAAAACTTTCACATTCCCCTTTTTATGAAACAAACTAAACTATCTCTATGATAATAATAATTTTTAGAGAGGTAAAAGTTTATATTGACTGTAACATGGCTTTTAATGACAGAATAGTTATATTTTACTTTTGTTGAAAAAAAAGGTTGTTTAAACTAAATTAAAACTACTCTATACCTTGTAAAATTTGTGTTATTTTACTTTTAGGGGGCGGTATAAGTGTTTGAAGTATCTTTATTGTGATTTTCAGGGAGACAACTAAATGTTTTCTACTTTCCTGTTTTACCGACTACTGCTGCCAGACTTGCCCAAGAGTCAGGCATTATTTCAGATTAATCACAGAACATCCTAATAGTTACTCAGTTTTTTCTTGTTCTTCTTCCAGCCACAAAAAGAAGAAAATTACAAAACAACCTTTGCCACTACAACAGGCTTTTGAAGTTCCTCAGCTGCTAATGGGCGACTCTGCTGTGGCCATTTCTGTTTCTTCAGACCACTCATATTTTTCCTTGGCTTTCTCTGGTGTAGTTACTGCAGCCACCATGGACCAGGGTTAGACACATTGCTTGCAGCTGTTGGCGTGTCCTTGGTGAACAAGGGAAAGACACTTTTGTTGACCTTGGGAGAAGGGGCAGGGATTACCACTCTGCCAAGCTAGAATGCTATGTCTATCTCTAGGGAGATTTTCCCCTTGCAAAATGTTCTCCTTCTGAAATTCCTATCAAAAGGCTTGTACATATTTCTTCTCCTGTTTCAGTAAAAAGCTTGTACATATTTCTTCTCCTGTTTCAGTCAGTTTGGGCAGGAGCAATTTATCAGGCTTAGCTCTAGGTTTAGTTCAGGGACTTGACCCTTCCAGTTTAGCTGTTTCTGGTAAAAGAAAGAGATTCTTAATTTTCTGAAGATAATTACAAAAGGACTGATTCTATATTGTCTCCTCAGATTTCTGATTCAGATTCTTTGGAGACTGTAGCTTCTGCAAGTGCCTTGAAGGACTCTATTTCTCTGAAACTAATTTCTAGAATGAATCAGTTGTTTCAGTGGAACCATAATTACCTTCCATTGTCCCCAATAAAGTCTTATGATTTTATTATGACTAGATTTTCCAGAACCTTCTCCTGTTCCTTGTGTTCTTTCCACAGTAGAGTGTGCTTTGGTCAAAACCAGTAATTTCAGACTGCTGCCCCCAAACAAGTACAGAGATTGTATAAAAAAGTTCCTCAAGCTTATATATGCTTATTGCCCTACAGCCTTCTTTACAATGCAAACTAAACAAACTCAACCTGTTGTTACTAACCATTTAAAAAAACAATGGTATTGTGGTTCCAAAAAAAAAAAAAGGAGGAAACCCTCCCAAAACAAAGGACAGTCAAGTAAGACTGAAAGGCAATTTACAAGACTCCCCTTCCCCTTACCACCCTGGCAAAGCCTCATTCCTACCTTCATTTCTTTCTGGCAGCTTATAGTTTCAAACAGATGGCTCTCCCTTCTTTTTGAGAAATTCTGCATCATCTGCCAGACCAAATATTTTTTTCCCCTGTCAGTCAGCATCTGCTGTCTCAGGGGTTGATAGACGTGGCCCCTGCTCTGTTGCTAGGAGAAAAGTTTGATTAAGAATGTATCTGGTGCCAAATAACAGTAGTCAGGAAATCCTTCTACTTAACACAGTTAATTGCCAAAGGAATATCATCCAGATGTAAATAAGTTCTTGTCCCCTTAAACTCAACATTGTTTATTCCAATTATTGAATACAATGCCCTCTTTGGGACACACCTCACTGGACATATTAAACAATTATTGTGACCACTGAAATTACTAACAAAGAAGATCACTGGCTTAAAAACTCTACCAGAGTAGACTAGAAGCAGTCTTGTGTGTTCAGTATCATACAGATTCCTGGGAGGAAACTTACATCTTGCCTTCCATGCCATTAGGGAATACACTCATAATACTGAAAGCTTTGAACATCGAAGCACAGAACATCAACCACACAATGTTGAAACACACAACAGAGAAACCACTTAAATCAACATCTTTGCAGGGCAGGGGGCAATATGGGGGATGATTCTAATTTTATATACCAACTACAAAATCGCACTAAAATGGGGAAGGGGAATTAACAGTCCCTTCTGTACTGCAATCTCATATAACACACTACTGGCTATTTAGTATTATTAAAAAACCAATAGCAACATATCTTTGGTGCTGTGTGTTTTGACCTTGTATGATTTGATACTCTGTGCTTCGATGTTCAAAGCTTTCTATACCAGGAACCCAGGGTCCAGGATTTCTTGTATCGACACATGGCAAACATTCCACAAATATTTCAATTTTTATCAGCAGATTAAGAAATCTCAGTGGAGAGAAAGGTTCTTTACTCAGCACCTCTCCAACCTCAGGAATGAACTTCCCCTGTAGATCAAGAAGAATGATGCACCATGTTCCTTCAAAGTGGACATGAACAATTGAATGGTTATTAATAAATTCATCTTAGGACTGATTATCTAAGTCCACCTTGAGAGGCAAGGTACAGTCTAAGGGTGGATATCAGCAAAGCACAATAGTCACAAGACTAAGTTGCCTTGAATTATTTTATGATTCCTACTACAATCATCAAGCAATACTGTTATTTAACAACTTGATGTAGTGGTTGGCTTGGAAACAGGTGCAGAGACCTGAGAGTGGAGGAAGAATGCTGGAAAGTAATACTGGTGCATGACATGAAGTGATTGCAATGGAAAGTATATGGATTATCTTATTGAAGAACAACAAAAGAGGATCAAATCTTTCATCAAGGGGAAGAAGGGTGCTTGGTAAGTATAGGCAAGTGGCCAAGGTAAACATGTAGATTAAGGAATATAAGTGAAAGGAAACATTCTGTAGGTGGATAACAACTGCTGGGGAAAATCAGACATAAAAGACCTGTGCAGTACTAGAAAAAAGAGGTCCGGATGGTCATATGATGGGACATTTTGAACCCACAGAAAAAAATTGAACAAAGAAGTGTGGGATAAGCAAATACATATTTATATGGAGGACGGTGGCTTACTGAAAGGTGAGGGGAGTCTAAAAAAGTATGAGTACTAATAATCAAGTAGAAATGCAAAACTAATTCTTCATACTATTATTTAGTAGATAAATATGCTAAGAACTGTTGCTGGACTACAGGAAAACGTGTCAGTTATCTGTAAGGTTTAAATTGACAATATAGAGTTTAAGGGTGTGATATCAGTTAGCTCTCTTGTACAATGCCAGTATCATTTCTGTGCCAGAAATGACCATTAAATATATTTGGCAGGCTCCTGGAATTCCTGAGTAATAATTCTCTGACAGATATGCAACAAAATGGCTCATGTTGTAGATGGTTTGCTAGTCCAAGCTAACACAGCTCTTAGCCTGAGTTAGAGCTAAGATGGACAGAGTAATACTGTCCTAAAACATATTTGGACATCAGTAAGGCCTTTGATGCCATGCATTCCAGGAGAATGAGTGGCAAAGTAATGGACATGAGATCGACCACCAATGGTAAGGTGAGTAAACATCAAAAGAAAGACTAGAAACAAAGGATGGTAATTAGATGAGAATTTCATGAAGAAAAGATGGAAAACATGGCAATATTATCTGTTATTAACTGATACATTGTAACCCATAAACCATCACAAACTAGTTATAGGAGTTGAACCTTCAAAGTTCCACCTCAGGTCTTGTGTCTGTCTGTGTGGGGGAGGGGGCAAGTTCTATCCTGCATCACTGAATTAGGTGCTGATGAATATTTTGTGCTGAATCAAACCCAAGGAAAGGTGACTTGATAAAGTGAATAGTAACCAAAAGCTGGCATGTGCTACAGCGTAGGTGCAGTAGCTGACCTTGCTGAGCGTATTTCTTTCTAACCTCTCACTCACGCTCAGAGGAGAGTGAGGAAGTTTCATTTCAACTCAGTTTTCTGAACGGCAGACAGTTTAGATATATTGTTTTCTGCTTCGAAATACTATACATGGGGAGTCAGAATAAATTTTCATTATTGAGATGTTTGGCTTTCTCTGCAATCGTGTGACTTTGGAGTTAATGTATTTAACTTAGGAGTGAATTGGGGATGAAGATCTGTTACACAGATATGTAGAGGGCTTGCTCTTGGTAAAATGTATTTTTTATGCTCAGTGCTACTAGATTATGTCCTTTCATTTATGGGGTAATATAATTCTATTTTGTTTTAGCAGGATTCAATGGTCCAACCTTTGACATTTCATTTTGGATCTGTGGTGGTCCTAGTTGAACTGACCAGCCTCTAGAAAGGCTGCTGTTGTTTTCTAGATGGACTGCTGTACTGTAGCTAAGATTTAACATACCAGCTGGTTTATGCACTTTTTTATGGAAATCCTCTAAACACACACACACACACACACACACACACACACACACACACACACACACACACACACACACACACACACACACACACACACACACACACACACACACACACACACACACACACACACACACACACATACACACACATACACACACACACACACACACACACACACATATATATATATATATATATATATATATATATATATTTAGAGCAAGAAAAACCCAACCAAGCTAGAGTTTTCACGATATACCTCAAACCTCCTATAGTAGGGACTCATGGCTTCTGAATGCCCATGAGTTTTTTTTTTTACTTTTTAAGCCTTTATGGTTACATTCAGAGTGACTACTTTGCAGGCACCTTAATCTTTATAGGCACTTGATGCCCTTAAGTGGTTATTTGCATATATCCCATGGACCTCCACTACAGCATGTTTAAGATGTCACACAGTGAAAACTCTAGCTTGGCTGGGTGTTTCTTGCAGTTTTTCTGAATGGTTTGTTTGTGTGCACTTTTTACCATTTTGTTTGGATGTTAGTTGGGATATTTTGCTGGTATCTTAATCTTTATGGACATGGCTAGTGGGTTTGGCTTTACTGGCCTAAATGTAACCATAAAGACTTAAAAAGTAAAAAAAAAAAAAAATGTCATGGACATTCAGAAGCCATGTAGTTGAAACACTTAATGTCCTTAAATGGTCATGTGGGTAAATCCCATGGGCCTCCACTACAGGAGGTTTAATGTATCACACAGTGAAACTCTAGCTTTGCTGTTTTTTCTTGCAGTTTTGTCTGTATGCCCTTTTTACCTAGTGAAAGGAGAGGAAGAAAAGGATTCTGTATTTATGATCATCCTTTCATTGCCTATCTTGGATCATGCAATGCCATGTGAAAATAGTATTAAAGAACTGCAGGATAATGCTTTGCTGAGCCAAGAAGGACTAAAATCATTTACATTTTCTTTTGGTATTCCACCCTGGCAAATGTGTGGATAAGTTATGTGTGCCATGGAATTTAGACAGCTCACAGTATTTGTAAAGTAGAGCAGACTGTTTTTTGGACAGCTACATCTATAGCTGCTAGAGCTAACATCCTGAATTTGTTTTACTTTGTTGTTTTCTAGGTGAAATCCATTTGACCCAGTTTCAAACATTAGTAAGTTTTAACATGTTTCTGAACCTTTGCCCTTTTGTGTGGGGTAATTCAACTCAGCTATGCACTAAAATTTGTAACAGTTGAGGATGCATGACTTATTTTCATGTATTTCCAAACCACAATACTGGTTACCATCCTAGCTAAAACAGCAATCATGTATATATACCCTAGGAAAGTTTTTGCAGACATTTTCTTCATAATGTTAGTGCCTGCTTATTATCAATTGATAATGTGTAATGCTCGGTCTTGTAATTGTATGGGCATCTCCTGTAGTGCAAAGGTCCTAGCTGCAATTTTTGACTGTCAGGTATATTATCAACTATAAGAGTCTTGCTGCCCAGAAAGATAATAAGCTGACATTGTGGTTTTCTTAAACAACTGTACTGTTCAGAGCATGGAAGGTTATACAAACACAGCTTTATTACCAAACTCAAAGATTCGAATCATGCTTCTGATATTGCACATCCCTAATATTGCTCCCAGTGTACCTTGTTTCTGTTAAAATCCTTTCCATCAAGGCATAAGCTAGACACGGAGGCTGAATCAGGTGATTTTAACTGCTTTTTTGTCTCTTTTCCCCATATTCACAGTTGTGCCTTTTTAACAGCTTGATGAGAAAGTATATGCCATTTCACATTTTGCTGAATGAATTAACTTAGGACTCACAGAATGCCAAGGAAACAGCATAACTCTTACAAGTTATTTGGAATCTAATATCCTGAATTTGTGTTATTTTGGTGTTTTGTAGGTAAAATCCATCAGACCCAGTTTCAAGGGTTTAACTTGTTTCATACTATAGCCCTTTTCAGTGGGATAATTTGGCCCAGTATTTTTTGTTGGTTTAACACATGGGTTTACTCTGTTAAATGCCCTTCAAGATAGTTCTGATCAATCCAAATCAACATAATACAATTTTCTGGTGGAGGGGGGTTCAGCATATGGCTTAGTGCTGTTAATAGCAGAAGGTGAGCTAATATACCAGAAAATGCACTTGTTTCAGATTCTTCCAAAGTTGAATGCCAGTTCCTAGTGCTACCAGAGATTGAATTTATAGTCTGAAGTCCATTTTCATTGCCACTGCTTGTAATATATTGTGTGCTTGCAAGTTCATACCTATTAACATTCAGACACTGAAAATAGGTAGAAAGGCTCATGGAAAGTACGTACATCAAGCCAACAATCTGGACATCTAATTAGCATATAAACTGAATACCAAATAACATGTGCTTTTCCTGCTTCCAGTAGGATTGTGGAATACTACTCAGAAACACCTTTTAAAAGCAGACAGTGACAAAAATGATGGCAAATGTAATCATATTATTAAAGAAGCAGTGTAAAATCTGCAGACTTTAATGCACTGTATTACAAACTTTTACCATATAAGGTCATTTATTTTTGCTTCTGAAAAAAAGAGATGTAAGATCTGTGTCGTCTTTATTTTAATTTTTGGTACCACTAGTATATTCAGCATGGTTTTCTGTATACTAGACAGCTTCAAAAATCATAAGTGATGATGGGTATTCAGACAGTTGTCTTAAGAGGTAAATTTTAGTTATTATTTATTTTATTTTACATTTATTTACCGGGAAAGTCTGACTGGACACAGGTCCTCTTTCAGCGAAGGCCCGGGGAGAAAAGATCTTAATACAGTAAACACTTTTACATCTGACAGTTTTGATAACATAAGACATTTTGATATACATAGTAACAGTGCACAATAGTATGATAGTAATTAACAGCATAAAAGCTAAATACATTAACATGACATATTTAATTACTGACTTATAGCAGTTTCTATATGTTCTAGCTACAGAATGGATACCTATTTGGTAATCCACGCAGATTCCCAGGTTCTTAAAGCTAAGGGTGGAATGCAAGTACACAAAGATGAGGGAGTAGGGGGTTATTGAAAGTAGAAGAGAGAAGAGAAAGGGTAAATAAATGCGGTAGCACTGAGGGTTGTCACAATTAAAGAGTCAAGACTGTAGTAAGTGAATTTTAGTGTTAAGGATGTGATACAGGTTGGTGTAGGAAG
Source organism: Protopterus annectens (assembly GCF_019279795.1). Lineage (NCBI taxonomy): Eukaryota > Metazoa > Chordata > Ceratodontiformes > Protopteridae > Protopterus > Protopterus annectens. The sequence continues at coordinate 934,360,358 of NC_056747.1, read as the reverse complement.
GTAGGATGTTTAGTAATAGTAGGATAGAGAAGGGAAGAATTATGATAGTGGGAGTAGCAGAGTTTTGAGAGAAAGGGAATTGGTAATAGAGCAAAGTATTGATCAGGGTTGTCGCAGTTACAGAGACATGATTTCTGTAGGTGGGATTTTAAGGCCTACTTGAAGGATGCAGTGGAAGTTATGGCTGAGATGTTGGGGGGAAGGTTGTTCCAATGTTTAGCAATAGTGTTGCTATAAAAGGATATGCCTGCAGAATTATTGGCTTTGGTCACATCTAATAGGGGTGTTTGGATTGTAAGAGTCTAGTTTTTGTGCTTGGGTGTAATATGCTTTGTAGAGCAGGGGTCTTTTTAGGGCTGGGAAGTAGTTTGTGAATTAGTATAAGTTGATTGTAGACAATGAGATGGGGAAGTTCCAGCCAATTAAGTTTTCTAAGGGGGGTAAAGTGGTGTGATCTGTGAGGACTGTTGGTTGCAAATTTGTCAGTTTTATTGTAACATGTTTGCAGCTTAGAAAGGTTAGATTTCCTGAGGTTGGTGAAGACTGGTAAGGCATACAGGAGAGTGGAGATGAGATGTGTGCATGCAATAGTGGCTCTGGTAGAGTCAGTTAGGAATTGTTTGTTTCTGTAAAGCATGGCAATGTTTTTATGCACTTTTTTATGGTATTGGATATGTGTATATCAAATTTCATGTTGCTGTTGATTACAACCCCTAGCAGTCTGGTGTGATTGACAGGAGATATGACTGTGTTATTGCTTGAGGTGATGTTAAATGTAATGTTGTGAGAAGAATGCTGTGTGGGTGGAAAATACGAAGCTGAGTTTTGTTGGATTTTAATATTAGTTGTGATTCAGAGGGCCATCTTTTTACAACAAGAAAAGAGGATTGTGTTTGTTGTAGTGCCTGGAGGGGGGGGTGGTGCACAGATTAGTGTGGAATCATCTGCGTATTGGATGACAGAGGCATGAAGTGTGGCAGTATGAAGGTTATTAGTGAAAACAGAAAACAGTAGTGGTCCAAGAATGGAACCCTGTGGGACTCCTAGTGAGACTGGTAGTACTGGGGAGAGTTTCTGGTACCATCTGACTGCCTCCTGTCTGCCTGTTAGATAACTTCTAAACCACGAAATGGTGAGATGAGTTTAGATTTAGTTCTAAGAGATTTAGTTCTGAGAGAGTGTTAATGAGTTTGTCAGGATTAACCATGTCAAAGGCCTTGGAAAGGTCTAAGAATATAGCTGAGACATAGTTTCCATTGTTCCTCTGTTTGTTGACTGTCTGTGTGAATGACATAAGGGCTATAGCAGTGCTATGTGATATTCTAAAACCATGTTGTGTATTTGTGAGTAGATTAGGAGAGTTTAGGAATGTCATGATTTGTATGTGTACACACCTTTCAAGGATTTTGGAGAGGGGGGAGAGTATGGTGATTGCTCACTAGTTTGTTATTTCTTTGGAGTTGCCTCCTTTGTGGAGTGGAGTGATTTAGGAAACTTTTGAGAGATGAGGGACTAGGTTTTCAGCTATAGAGTGATTAATGAGAATTGCTACACGATATGCAATTGCATGATGGATTTGACTTCTGATTGGATAGGTTGGTAGATGGTCACTCAGACTGTCTGGGAGACAACCTGAAATGACAATGTCAAATCTAGTATTGATTCCCTCTTTGTTGTTTTACCAACTCTAGCTGAGGATTGGATAAGTTGTGAAAACCCATGGAAGTTGATGAAGTTTGTAGGGTTGGAGGAGGTGCATGTTAGCCAATCAACATTGCAATCTCCTAGTATTATGGTTTCTTGGGGAAATTAGTTAGAGGCCCAGTGAATTAGGTTTTCTATAGTATCTATATCGTTACCTGGTGGAAGGTAGCAGCAGAATAGGTTTATGGCTTTTTTGCTATTCAAATGTAGTTTAGTAATTATAAGTTCAGCTGCTGCTAGTGTGGGTAATGGAAGGTCTGCTATTACAATGTTTAATTGGTTCTTAAATAAGATAGCAATGCCTCCACCTTTTTTGTTAGCTCTGACTTTATGGAGTAAGTTATAACCAATTGGAATTATTTCATTGTTAGTTGTATCAGGTTTAAGCCATGTTTCTGTGAGCAAGACAATATCAGGATAAATATAAAACAGAGCACGACCACCACAAGAAAAATGATAGGATCCAGTATTTATTAAAATAAGCGCTTTCACATACAACCACTGCACGCTTCTTCAGGTCTCAATACATACAACTTAACCAAGTCCTTTATATATCCTGCTCAAATACATCCAATTAACATCAATTAAAAAATAAAACAATTAAGTAATCAAGCCTCAAATATTTAAAAAGTAACTCTAATATATTACTTTAGAGTAAATAGAAGCTATCTTCAAAATAAACGCTGGTTTCATGATATAAAATATTAAATATACCAGCAAAATTCATAACATCGAATACATAAAACCCATATAAAATTTTATACAATATTGATTAAATCACAAACGAACAAACAAATAAAATATAAAAAACATGACCAACAATCACATAAATAAACCTCAAATTCATATAAAAATACTAAATATATCAATTTAAATGGATACTATCAACCATTTAATTACGAGCTTCTAATACAGGCTTAATACTTATGTATTGATTCAAACCTGGCTCCATATGGGCTCTTAGCTTAAAAATCCATGAAAGTTCAATGTGTTCAAGATAATTCATGTTATTACCCCCAACGGTCTTGTTCACCAATTGTAAAACCCTAAATCTAAAACTATGATCTGCTCGATCACCAACATGTTTCGCTAGGGCGTTATGTTGGTCTAACCTCTTCATGTCATAAACATGATTATAAATTCTGTCCTTCAATTTCCTTGTGGTAAGTCCCACATAAAACGCAGGACATTGTGTACAAGTCGCTAAATAAATAAGATTCTCTGCATTACAACTGGCATAAAATTTTGGTCTAAAGACATATTCAAAGATGGGATGTTTAAAGCACTGTTCATTGACTATGTACCTGCACATCTTACATTTCTTACAGCTATATGTGCCTAGTTTATTAGTCCGATCTATATTGTGTTGAATATACGTATGTTCATTACATAAAATCCTTTTAAGGTTTTTACTGTTCCTATAAGTAAACCTAGGAACAGAACCTACTATATTCAATATCAAGGGATCAACAGTTAATACTTTCCAATTTTTCTTTATGATATCTACTATTTTACTGTTATCACTAGTATATCTAGTCAAGAACCTAGCCTGAGTATCGCATGAATGGGGCTTCTTGTTACATAAGCTCACACGGCTATTCTTACATCTTACGCCATTGAGAACCATGACCTGTGTCTCATCTATCATGATGCTATTATAGCCCCTGTCCTTAAATAACATTTTCATAGCTTTAAATTCAATCTGTTTATCCACAGGATCCTTTGATATTCTATTAATTATATTGAACTGTCCTCTTACTATATTAGGAAACACAAATCTGGGATGCATGCTGGTATAGTGTAGCACTGCATTCTTCCAGCATGGTTTTCTAAACAAACCTGTAGAGATATCCCCATTCTCTTTTTTGACTATATTAATATCCAAGAAATCCACATGCGTATATGAATAATTAAGTGTAAATCTTAAAAAGCCCATAGTGGTCTCTAGATAATCAATAAAAGCTAAAAGCTCTTCAACGCTTCCCTGCCAAAAGAATAGGATATCATCTACAAATCTTCTATACAATGTCACCTGACTATAAAACGTACTTCCAAACATGAACTCCCTTTCCCAGTGATGAACCACCAGATTTGCGTAGGAGTTCGCACATGGAGTACCCATGGCGACTCCCCATTTCTGCATAAACAGTTTATCCTTAAATACAAAGATGTTATTAGTTAACACCATCTCTAGTAATGTACAAATGAGCATTTGCTTGTCAATACTAATGCCTTCTCCTGAGCATAAAGTCTCTCTTATCGCTTGAACTCCATAGTCATTCAGAATAGCGGTGAAAAGATTTTTAACATCTAACGTCACTAGTAGGACTGATGAATCAATATTGTCAAAAGTCATCGTAGCTAATTCATCCACTAATTGATAACTATCTCTAAGTATGGTGGGTATCTTCCTGACCAAAGGTCCCAACATACTCTCAATAAAGATAGAAATTTTTTCCGTCACCCAACCATTACCAGCTACTATGGGTCTCATCGGCAGAGGAAGCACATTTTTATGTACCTTAGGAAGCCCTTTTATACTTGGTATAGTGGGAGTCTCAACTAAAAAATAATTATAAAGCTCTTGTGTTAACTGCCTGCACATCAATAGGTCATATAAGTCATCGTATATCCTAGCAACGACTTTTAAAAAATATTCATGATTAATCTCACTGTAAGTAGAATCATCTTTCAGCATATTAAACATAGTCAAATTATAATCGATGGCATCTAATAGCACTATCCCTCCCCCCTTATCTGCAGGTTTTATCACTATGTTGTCATTTTTAGATAAAGTATCTAGGGATATCTGTTGTTGTTTACTCAAGTTAAAATACTTGCATCTATGCTTAGTATCAAGAAAGTATGAATAAAAATCATTTTCACATAGTCTGACAAAACAATCTACATTGTTGGGCATTACAGGAACAAAAGAGCTCTTACGTTTAAAAGTCTGCGTCATTTTAAATTCAGTTTTATCATCATTAGGAAACATTAACTTCAATGCAACCATACGCCCAAAAAGTCTTAAATCAATTAGTAATTCACTTAAGTCACTCAACTGAGAAGGAATAAAGGAAAGCCCTTTATTCAGTAATGTGTAGTCATCAGCATTCAGTTCAAAACTAGAAAAGTTAACAATCAATTGATTCAGTTCTTGGGTTTCTGTTTCGTACCTTGAGGCTCCCCTGAAAACTTCAGTTTTCTGCGGCCCCTGCTGTTCGACCTCGCCCTGGATGTATCCCGAAACTTCATGGGAAAAGAAAAAAACTGTTCCAGATTTTTATTAGGAGCTTTAGGTCTAGCTCCCAAAGTAACATTGTCCTTAGGTTCACCTAGTGCCTGTTGATTCGGAGGAGGAGTGTCTGCAACTTTTTTTTTTTTTTTTACAGTGTAAGTATCCAGGTTCTCTTTTCATTGCATACTATTTGTCTTAGTGCCTCTCATCAATTTAGTCAGTTAAATAAGCTAGCAGTTTTACTTTGTACTCTTATCATGAGTGCATTTTTTTCAGACAAAGAATGTTCAGATCTCTGAATCATCCCTGTAAAAAGTCATTACAGTTATTAAGTTTCCTATATTTCATTCTGCTACTCATGTTGCACTTCTCATTGATTGACTTTTAAGGCCAAATGCATTTTTGCTTCTTGTAATGTATCTACTAATAATACATTCCTCCTTTTCATTGGTGGATAGAAAAAAAGATATAAGCTCTGATTATACTTTTGTGCCACTATCCAATTTATTTCCTAGCCTTGTCTAAACACATGGTTGCAACTCACAATTCAACAAGGAAGTGTATTTTAACTATCAGTCTGTGGTCTCATAAAATATATGAATTTGCTAGTAAAGAGGTAGCTTTGGCTTTTCAATAATCTCTCTAAAAGACAGCAGTTACAACTGGCACAATATTTCAAGCTTAATAAGCACATGAGATATGAAACTGAGGCCCCATCTGCTGGAGTTGGTGGGAACTCAGGTGTATGTAAAAAATCCCATGGCAGGGACTGTAAAAGAGTAGGGGTCCTTTATTTATATACAAAAGAACTCTTATTTATAATACATTTACATATTTACAAATATTTACAGATACAGAAATATACAGATATACAAATATATGTATACATATGCATACATTTCTTTAGAGTCATACAAGATTTTTATACCTATTATACCCCCACTCCTTTTTCCATAACCATCATCTCATTTGACTTAATATTGTTGATAAAATCTATTTCCCATTAAATATCCCATTAAATATAATTTAATTTATTCTTTCATTCCACATATCCCATATGACATAAAATAACCTTTCATCTATTCTTTTAACACATTCTTTACTCCTATTCTTATCATATCCATATTTAATCATATGCATGTTTATTTTATCCACTTCTTTTAGATCTTTACAGTTTTTCCCATACCTTTTTTACTCGTTACATTTTTAAAAAATCATGTTCGGTAGTTTTTTCTTGTTGACAATACAAACATATTCTATCAATTTTCTTTTTATATGGCATATTATCATTTACTGGTAATGTATCTATTACCAGTCTTCACAAAAAATCTTGACAGTCTACTTTTTTATTGCACCATTTGCTTCTTATTTTACAGCTTTAATTTTTTTCATCTGTTAGATTTCCAATTTTTATATATTAATGTTTTATTATTACATTATTATACCATACTTCTTTTTAATTTTCTATATCATCTATTTTTATTTTCCACAAAAATATTTTTTCTTGATAACATTTTATTTCTTCATTTATACACTCTTTTTCTCTTTTACTCTTTTTTACCATACCCCAAAATTTAACATACCTATAGTTATGCAATTTTACTACTAATCTCTCATCTTTTCCATTAATCTACTTTAAACATTGTACAAATCTAATGAAACAGCATATATCACTGGTTTTATTAACCCTAACCCCCTCCTCTTTATTTACATACAAACCTTTTCTTTTTACTGTGTTTAATCTAGAATCCCATATACATAAAACATTAATTAAATCAATGTAATAATTCCTTTTCAAATACTGTTGGCAACATAAATGCGCTGGATTTATGTATGCTGTTTTCCCCATCCAAACTGAAACTATCAGATAAGCCATTTTTTCAAAATGATAATTTAATTTGTTCTCCAGAAAAGACAGTTTTTTTTAATTCTTCTATTGTTTCTTTCCCACTGAATATTTATTTCCAAATTGTATACCTAATATAGAAATTGTATTCATTGTAAATATATACACCCTATATTTCCTATGTCACCAAACCTTTACTTTTCTCTTATTTAATGCCACCCCTATAAACTCTAGGCACTCAATTGTGCAAACTACTACTTCTTTTATTTGAATTTTGCTTTTTGCAATTATTATAATGTCATCTGCATAGCTTAACAGAACTAGAACGCTTAACCCTTCAGGTGTTATATATACCCTGCCTCCTAAATTTTGTAATTTAATTCACATACAACTTATTGGACATCCCTGTCTTACACCACTCTTCCTATGCACCTCTTACCATAACCAGCCATTTACAAGTATTTTTATTATTACTTTATTTTTACTATACACTGACGTACATAATTTCCTAACTTTCTCACTTATATAATATTCTTTCATTATTAACCAGAAGATTTCATCCAATTATAGCAAATGCCTTATTGAGGTCTCCTATCATGATTTCCACTTTTCTGTTCATAATATTGTCTAATATTTCTCTAATATTTTATTTAGTGCCACCCCTATAAACTCTAGACACTCATTTGTGCAAATTATTACTTGTTTTATCTGAATTTTGCCTTTTGCAATTATTATAATGTCATCTGCATATCTTAACAGAACTAGAACTCTTAACCCTTCAGGTGTTATATATCCTCCCTCCTAATTTTTGTAATTTAATTCACATACTATCACATTTATAACTAATGCAAAAGAGTAGACAACTTATTGGACATCCCTGTCTTACACCACTCTTCCTATGCACCTTTTACCATAACCAGCCATTTACAAGTATTTTTATTATTACTTTATTTTTACAATACACTGATGTACATAACTTCCTAACTTTCTCACTTATATAATATTCTTTGATTATTAACCAGAAGATTTCAGTCCAATTATAGCAAATGCCTTACTGAAGTCTCCTATGATGATTTTCACTTCTTTTCTGTTCATAATATTGTATAATATTTCTCTTTCATTAATAATTCCTGACAACCTTTCCCCTTTATACTATATATGCTATCTCCCATAATATTTTGCATTTTAGTTTCAGATCTCATTGGTATTATTTAATAAAGATATTATAATCATTATTATTCAGTTTTACCAGTTCCCCTTTTTAATTGTCTTCTATCTTTCTTTTTCCTTAACAATTTAGCAATTCCAGTACATAATTCTTTCCTTTTGACTCTTCATTCAAAATCTTTAAAAATATTTTTGGTCAACCCTTACATTTTTATACATTTCATACCCTATTCCTGCTGGTCCTGCAAAAGAATCTATACTTATGTGTCCTAGTACTTTATCATTCTCACATAAAGAAATCCCCTTTTCCAGCTCCTCATTCTCTTTTTCTGTCAACTTTTTTACTTTTCATGTTTTTTCACTGCCTTCTTTTTTCTTTAAACATTTATTGTACATTTTGTGCCACACTAGTCATAGTCATTCCTGAGCTCTTTCTATTTCTCCTTGTGCATGTTTTATTTCCACTACCATGTTCCTTTACTAATCTGCATAAGTAACTTGATACTTCTTTTTCCCTTGTGAAATTTCTTTGCTTAATTAACTATTATATTTTTCTTGATTTCTTTCATATAATTCCTTTTCTTTGTCATAGTACTTTCTAACATAATGTTCTAAATCTTTCAATGTATTGTTATATGTTATTTTATATATTTTTCTCTACTTTTCTCAAATCATATTGCTACTGTAGAAAAATTATGTTTACATTTTTCATTAAACATCATCCACCATTCAGACCATTTTTTATAAAATGTTCTGATAGTAATATTGTCTCCCTATAAATGTGCTACTAATCTCTCTCCTTCTCCATTCTATGCATTCTCATTTATCATTTTTGTTCCTTTGCCTATTTTTTATAAATTCCTTGTTTTACTTTATTTCTAGCCATATTGCAACATGATCAGAAAAACCTGTTTCAAATACATTCTCTTCTCCTATAACTAAATCTTCTGATGCTATAAAATAATTTATTTCAGTTCTATACATACCCCTTTTAAGCCGGTACGTAAAAATCAACTGCCAATCATTAGCGGACTGGAGTTCCGCTGTGGCAACCCCTATCTGGGAAAAGCCGAAAGGCACAGACAGACAGACATACCCCTTTTATAAATCCATGAATTTTTGACCAAAAGTTTTAACTTGCCACATCTTACAACTTCTAATATTTTTCTTATATCATTTCCTTTATGATTGCCTCTTAAATCACAGTTAAAGTCTCCTGTTATTATAATATTCATATTTATCACTACATAATCTGAAATCTGATGAAATACGTTTTCTCTTTCTTTACAATTAGTATAAGCATATAATGTTATAAATCTATATACTTATTCTTACATTTTTACATATACAATGGTTAATCTTCCCATTTTTGCTAGAGTTACTTTCTACATTATATGGCTATTTCTCAAATTCCAGATTATCTTTCCTTCTCCTAGTTTCTCTGTAATATTTCTTCATCTGTTAAAAATCAAGTGTCTTCCAATATATTTACATCTGCATTAGATGTATTACACCACTCCGAAATTCCTATTCTTTTTAGTATATTATTAATACTATTCACATTTACAGAAAGCACTCTAAAGTTTTCATTTTCTTTAGAGTGATGATTTACTAGCTAATGGCTAGGATAGCTATCATACTGTGCTATTCTAAGCCTAGTCAATTTTCCTCCAAAGGTAAGAATCTCTGTACCTACTGTCTGTGAGTTAAACACTTTAAGCATTATACCAACCCCCAGCCATTAGCTGTATATATTCTTTTTTTTTTTTTTACATTTCTGTTTTTTTTTCTTTTGTACGTGTCCCTTTACATTTTCTTTTGATGTCTTTCATCCTTTTTACAATAAGATTCTTGTTTTTTTTCTTTTATTATCTCTCAATTTATGTCTTCTTCATCACTTATTTCACAGCCTTCTTGTATGTCCTCTTTATTATTTTTTTCTCATTTATTTCTACTACTTATGACATTCTTCTCTTTGTTCATTTTCTTCTTCTTTACTGTAATTTTCAATTTTACAATCCATCCATAAATGTCCAGTTTTATTACAGTTGTAGCATTGCAATTCAATTGCTTTGCATCATGTCCCATTTTCCCACAAATATAACATTTTCTTTTATCAGAGTTACTTATCAAATGTCTTTCTTTTCCACAAAAAAACATACTTTGGATTGTCCCCATGATTTTACAATGCCTCTATCCCCATCCACATTTATCATGCTTGGTATATGTATATTTCTTTCCTCTTTTTATTTTTAACACAATATTACAAAGCCATCAAGCAGTCCATAAACCCCTTTTAGCACAAACTTTTGCAATATCCAGTACTTCTTTACATGAAGTTTTCAAATTTCCTTTCAAAATCCCTCTTTCCACCTCTGTTCAAAATTGCACACAAATTTTCTTTTTTATTTTCCTATTAAATGCTTTTATCACATACAGATTCTATGAGTTACAGTCTTTCTTTTTTCATATTCTCCAAGAAAATTTTCCATTGAAAATGCAGTCTCAAATATAATGTCACAAAATCACTTTGTTAATAAGAATAAATGCTCTTATGTCATGTGTTTTTACAGCCAAAGGACCTATTAAATTGTCCCACACTTAATATCTCTCTGTTTCTTTGTCTTATTTACTTTGTATCCTTATCATATACTTCTATTTTTCACTTTTGTCTACCTTTTTCTTTTCTGCTTCTCCCCCTTTGTCCTCTTTTACTTTCTCTGCATATGTTTTCTTTTCTATCTCACCACTTTTCTTCAGAATTGTCTCTGGATCCTCCTTTTGTACTTTTTCCATAACGTTCCCCCCAGGAAATGTCTCCTTCATTTTCTGGCCCACTCTGCATTGCCATTTCTTTAAGTAAATCATCCTGGAACCCTTCTGCCTGGAGGGTTGTAATTATATATCCACCATTTGCCAACTCATCTCCATCAGACAGATTTCTTTGAAGCATCTCTTGGATTTCTACATACATTCTCCATTTCTCACAGCAATAATAAGTACAGCATTTTTCCAGATGTCCTGGACAAACTTTTAGCTAGTAGTACAAATTCCACCACTGAAAAGAGGCTACTAGCCAAGTGAGACTAAACTGGTAAACGAATGATAAAAAAAAAAGTAAACAATTTTATCAGATTTGGTTGTTTTTCTTTATCAGTTGTTGATTGTCATTAATTTTGTAAGGATCATATGTATTACCTGGCTAATGTCATTATTCCCCAGTTGTGGACTTCAGATCAGCTGTGCCTGATCTCTGTGTGAGTTAATACTAGTTGGAGATAGATAAGGATAATAGCAAGCCTACTAAATTCAGGATTTGTAGTGTAAGTTGTGACAAAGTTCCTCCCCAGGACACATACAGACTTCAGGTGGTTTGCCTGGGGATGACACATCTAGATACCTCTTCTGACATTTTTAAAAGTTCAGTTCCAAGATGTTTCATGAATGTAAAAATAAGTTGATTCTGATGGGAATCCTTCCTGCCAAATTTTCTCTGTTAATGTAGGACAAGAAAAGAGAGAAATGAGGGATTGAGAAGTATTTTCCTAATGACTCCCCTTCTAAATTCCCTAGGTTATATCACCCTCTCTACTTCAGAGGAAGTCTCCTTGAGATGAGACCCAAGAGTAAGGGAATATCAAGGAATTTCACAGCTAGGGGTATTTATTTTCTTGAACCTCCTATGAAGCATTTAAGTAGATTTCTATCTGAGTATGAACTATGTAAGGATTTGGAATTCAGACCATCTATGGTTGCATTATCTATGTTCTCCTGGTGTGCCCACAAACCCTTTTTTCATGTTAACTTAGAAATCTTAATGAAATCATTGATGTTAGCTTAGACTGAAACGCATGCCTTCTATTTTTCCACTAGCTCACGGAAGGTGATAGTAGGCCACTTTCTCTCCATTTCAATTGCTTATTCCTTGGCCCTTTTCCAGTACTAGAAGTTTCAGAGCCAGTGTGTCCACTACTGACTCTTAGATGGGTCAGGCCACCACTGCCAAGTTAACATTAATCTCAGTGCTAATGCCCTCTGTGCCACTGCTGGTGTTGACTAGATTGAAGCCTTACAGCCAACGCCTTCTTTGATGACAAAATGAAACCTCATTATTTGGAGTCACGAGGATACCTTTAGTGTTGACGTTTAAGGATTAAGAGGTTGTAAAGTGTCTCTCTGTCATGTTTGTTAGTACCAATAATCGAGAAATGGGGACATTTTGACAGCCTGATGTGGTAGAACCCTTTGCATGGAAACTGGATAAGATCCTCCAGCCACCCAAGGATTGGCAATGTTAGAGTAAGCCACTCTTAGCCAACTCCATTGTAAATCTGAAACCATATAAAAGAAGCATGTGTTGCTGGGTAATGTATTACCATGAGACACAATGCCTGGATTTTGCTTTATTCATTTTCAAGGTATCCTTTACCAATGACCCCATGAAAGCTCATCATTGTTTGGATTTCTGGAGAAAGAAAAAACTGCAAAAGAGTGAGCAAGAACTGAATATATTTGATGCTGTTGGGATGAAGTTCTACATTCTTTAAAGAATATATATTTATAATCAGAAGAGTGAGCGAAACATATGGTTGAGGAAGACCCATCTATCCCAGTATGAACAGAAACAGTTTGATAAAAAACAAATATGAAAATGGTGGATATCAGAATGGATGCTATGCTAGACAGAGAGAGAGTAAACAAAATCATGACTTCCATAGTTCCCCTTTAGGTATCACCTGCAGTACTCCTTAAGGACAGTCCCAGCTTTTTCCTTTTGGAGTTATTTTGGGGAGATCACCACTCCCTGAATCTCCTGATGTAGCAGACCAGTCCACTGCACAAATGGGACAGGGCAATAATAGCCAGAGGTTATTTCTCCCCCTTCTAACTCAGTCTCCCTACTCCTGCAAGAGCTCCTAGCCCATCAAAATGAGGTAGCAAAGGGAGAAGTTGCACACCTCTTAAAAATAGTAATTCTAAAAGTCTCACTAGCCTAGTGAGGATCCGGTGTTTATCCCAGATTCTATTTATGAACAAAAAGCCAAAACCCTCGGACTAGCATGTGATCTTAGCTGTATACACCTTTGCATAAGGAAAAACAGATTTCTCTTGAGTTGAATTTCTTCACATCCACGTCTCAAACACATAATAATCTTGTTATGATTTGAGACCCAATCATAATCATATGTGTTCAGGGCTACCCATCAATTCCCACTACCCACAGTGATGGTCAGAATGGATACTTCTGCTCAAGTACTGGGGAGCATTGTTTGGTGCAGATGGTCCAGTGGACCAGATCATGACAAATTGCCTCATTGCACATCAGTGTCCTGGTGCTAATGGCAGCCTTCAGTATACTGCAATCTTTAGAGGGCTTCCTTTCTCAGAATGTGACTGCAATCCACTCAAACAACACAGCATGACTTTGTACATCAACAAGCAGGGTCACTCTTACTGTACTATCTTTCAAAATATAATTTGTATATGGATATGAACCATGTCATCTCAATACTTTCTCACAGCAAAGCATATTCCTGATGAGGTCAGTTCACTAATGAACACATTTACTCAATGTTTACTGAAACCTGAGGAGTGTTTTCTATATCAGTTGGTGGTGAAAGTGATTTTTTCTTGTTCACTTTTTTCAGTCTCACTGGGGGAAGTCTAACTGCAACTGTTTTGCTTCACTGACTAATACCAAAAGAAGCAGATATTTCCCCTGATCCCCCCTGAGAAACAGACATTCCTGGACACTCTGGTCCAGACATGGCCTCTATGTTTTCTCTATGCATTTCTCCATTCCATTAATTATGAACATTGTGCATAAATCAAAGCAAAGCAAGACCAACGTCACTCTCCCACACCCTTTTGGACCAGAGAGGTTTGTTTCTACCTGCTTAGGCCTAAACTGTTAGAAAAACCTCTTCTCCTTAGATTTCTCAAAGTTCTACTGTCTCACCTATCCAGAAAGCCTCACCTGGATCTTCATTCCTCATAATTAACCATATGGTCTGTCCAGTTTTTAAATGGCCTGCAGCTTATCTTTCCTGGCTCAGTTGGTACAAATCCTTGCAGATTCTCAGAAACAAGCCACAAAAAAAAAAAAAAAAAACGTAGCAGATGAGCAAAGTCTTCTATTTTGGCAGTTGACTAAGGTAGAAATCCATGTGTTCAAGGTCACTTTTGCAGCTGTTTCAGACTTTCACTGCCTCCCTGACATCCATTAAAGTTTGTAGGAACCTTCCTAGAGGTGTATTTTTTTTTTTTTTTTTTTGAGAGTGCTGCTTAGAAAACATACTCCATCCTGTGACCAAAAATGTATGTTGAAAAGGTTGACACTTTCCCCTTTTCAACATTCTGCTGAAAGAGATGTTAAGTTTGTATCATAGAATAATATCGTCTTGGTGGCAGTCACTTCTATTAAAAAAGTTTCTGAACTCCAGGCACTATCCAGCAGACCTCCATGTGTTATTCTCATAACAGTGTTTCCTTATGCACAAATTCAGAGTTTATAACAAAGGTAGCTATGGAAACTAACTTCTACCAGTATATTAGTCTTGCAATTTTCTTTCTTTCTTCACTATTCTGACCAGAAAGTACACTTATTACATTGTTTTGATCCTTGTCAACAGTTGTGGTTTTATCTTAGCAGACAAAAGATAATAGAAAGGATGAGCGAGTCTTCATTTCCTTTGCAAACAGTAGACTGGGGCAAAAAGTTGCCAAGGACAGCCTGTTCAGATGACTCTCAGAATACATTTTTTTTGTTATAGAAAATCCAACAAACCTTTGTCTAACAAAACCAAAGCGTCTTCAGCTAGAGCTATGGCTGTTTCTCTGGACTTTTTAGAAGTGGCACTGTTGATGATGTCTGTACTGCAACATGGACTTCACTGCATACTTTTGGAAGACACTATAAACTGGATGTGTTCTAGATGTCCAGATCTACCATGCACCACCTTATTAATGAGTTCCTAACCTTAGCCCTAATGCTGCCTCTTCCCTCAATCCTAACCCTACACCTTTTCTTCACAAAAACCTTCTTGTATCACTACTATTACACTAGATACACTTGGACAAACATTCACAAACACACACAAATAACATATTAACTATGCCCTAACCCAACCCTGACCCTAAGTCTAAAATACACAAACTCACACAAGCATACACCTATCCTTCACTCATCTCTGACCCTAAACCTAACTGACATATACAAGCACAAACACTATCACCCCTCCCACCCCACTTACATGTCTCGACATCACACACCATGGACATTTCCACTGCTCAGCTATCCATACCTCTGACATTAAACCCCACCCCCTGTGTTTGCCACAGAAACAGCATTTGACAAAATGCAGGGGAACTACACATACACGTCTCTCTTTCTCTCTCTCTCTCTCTCTATATATATATATATATATATAATATATATATATATATATATATATATATATATATATATATATATATATATATGGATATATAAACAAGCACACACTGGAAGTGTTCCTGTATGGAAAGTATACCTAATAATACAACAAGCTTAAGAATGTTTGTCCTTTCAGTTATAGGACTTCTTCAGAAACTAAACAATTAGCTAAACATGCTTCTTAATACCTTACATTGTTAGCTGACATTATCATGTGGTGAAATAAATACATAATAAAAACACTCATAAATCACAATCCAAAACTGAAATTAGAATTAAAGCTCCAAAACTGTTTCCTACCTAAGTTATAAAATACATAAATAACTAAATTAAAAATAGACATGTAAAATATTCACTTCTTATTCCTATTGACATTTATATTGATATAAAACCTAATAAATATTATATTGTTATATTATTCTACTTTTATTTTATTATATTTTTAATTATTTTCATAACTTTGCTGCTGTAAGCTTCAATGGACTATTAATTGAAACCTTGTCATTCAGGCCTGGGAATACAATTGTGTTTATCCACAAATGGCAAACCAGCTCCTTACATTCCAGTCTTAACTCCCAGGGGCCAACTTTGATATTCATTTCTACCTTTTTCTAACATAAAAACAGAAATCTCTTGATGTTTTTTTTTTTTACATGATCTAGTTTGTATGCAAAGGGCATTATTAACATCTTTCCTTTCTGTGTCATATACATCCTTAGAAATGTGTTTGGCAAGTGGTCTCTCTGAAGTGACTGCATAAAGAGCATCACAGGTACAACAACTGGTAAGGCATACTATATCACAGGTCATGCATGAAAATATCTGTAAACAAGGAATAGTTCTGTCCCATGTGACAACAAAAACATATGGTCCATCATAAACACAAGGACACCATCGACACCTCCCACACTTTGACATTCCTGCTGCTTGTGGTGCTTTTAAACATTCCCATTATTTTCTACCATATTCTTCATATTCACATTCATATTCACATTCATATTCATATTCACAGTCACATTCATATTTATATTCACATTCATATTCGTATTCATATTCATATTCACATTCACATTCATATTCATATTCATATTCATATTCACATTCATATTCACAGTCACATTCATATTTATATTCACATTCATATGCATATTCATATTCACATTCACATTCATATTCATATTCACATTCATATTCACAGTCACATTCATATTTATATTCACATTCATATCCGTATTCATATTCATATTCACATTCATATTCATATTCATATTCACAGTCACATTCATATTTATATTCACATTCATATTCATATTCACATTCATATTCATATTCATATTCACAGTCACATTCATATTTATATTCACATTCATATTCATATGCATATTCACAGTCACATTCATATTCATATTCATATTCATATTCATATTCATATTCATATTCACAGTCACATTCATATTTATATTCATATTCATATTCACAGTCACATTCATATTTATATTCACATTCACATTCATATTCACAGTCACATTCATATTTATAGTCACATTCATATTCACAGTCACATTCACAGTCACATTCATATTTATATTCACATTCACATTCATATTCACAGTCACATTCATATTTATAGTCACATTCATATTCACATTCATATTCACAGTCACATTCATATTTATATTCACATTCATATTTGTATTCATATTCATATTCACATTCACATTCATATTCATATTCATATTCACATTCATATTCACAGTCACATTCATATTTATATTCACATTCATATTCGTATTCATATTCACATTCACATTCATATTCATATTCACAGTCACATTCATATTTATATTCACATTCATATTCATATTCACATTCACATTCACATTCATATTCATATTCACAGTCACATTCATATTTATATTCATATTCATATTCATATTCACATTCACATTCATATTCATATTCATATTCATATTCATATTCACAGTCACATTCATATTTATATTCACATTCATATTCACAGTCACATTCACAGTCACATTCATATTTATATTCACATTCACATTCAAATTCACAGTCACATTCATATTTATAGTCACATTCATATTCACAGTCACATTCACAGTCACATTCATATTTATATTCACATTCACATTCATATTCACAGTCACATTCATATTTATAGTCACATTCATATTCACATTCATATTCACAGTCACATTCATATTTATATTCACATTCATATTCACAGTCATATTCATATTCATATTCATATTCATATTATATTCACATTCATATTCACATTCATATTCATATTCATATTCATATTCACAGTCATATTCATATTCATATTATATTCACATTCATATTCACATTCATATTCATATTCATATTCACAGTCATATTCATATTCACAGTCATATTCATATTCATATTCGTATTATATTCACATTCATATTCACATTCATATTCACATTCATATTCATATTCATATTCACAGTCATATTCATATTCACATTCATATTCATATTCATATTCACATTTACATTCACATTCACATTCACATTCACATTCATATTCATATTCACAGTCATATTCATATTCATATTCACATTCATATTCATATTCACATTAATATTTACATTCACATTCATATTCACATTCATATTCATATTCATATTCACATTCATATTCATATTAATATTCCTGTTATACACCACAGTTTGTGCATTACCAAAGGGTTCCTTAAAGGTTAACTCAAAAGAATGGGACCACTTCTTATTAATAATCATTTTAATTCCATTACTGTGTTGAGAAATGTGGTATAAGGGGTGTAGTCTTGTCATTCTGTTGTATGGGAGTCTCATAGAATAATAATTAATATGAGCATTTCTACCACCTAAAATAGGGTATTTTTTTTTCTTTTCTACCCAAAACAGCCTTCTGCAAAATGTTAACTACTAAATAACTTCAGTACCCTGTCTTGTAAACAAATTTTTAAAAAAATTACATTCAACAGGAAAAAAAATATCATCAGAAATAAGACATGAAACTCATACAAACTGACCTTAACCACAATGTATTCTGTCTAAATGGACATAAATATTAATTTAATATTTTCTGTTTATGGAATATAGTAGAACTGTAACAATTATCTTCATAATGTTTATATACCAAAATATCCAAGTAATTGATATGAGCTTTATCTATTTCAAAGTCAAATGTTAAAAATTCCACTATTTTTTTCTTTCTCAATTCTCAGCTTCTTCTGATTTCTCCAATATGCTGCCATTACATCTGTCTTATCTGTATTCATCTTCATTCCATGTGTCTTTTGTTTTGCATTTTATTCTCCCATTGTTTGCTGAAGTTTTTGTTCAGAGTCTGCAAGTAATGCTACATTGTCTGCATACAGCAACTTTGTTGATCTCTCCCCTCTGACTTGTTTGTTATTGCAGTCCATCACCATTAGGAACAGCTGTGAGCTCAAAGCTGAACCCTAATGCACACCCACTCCCACTGGGAGCCCTTCTGTGAGACAGAACACTGTTCGTACTTGAGTCATTTGGTCCTTGTTCTTAGCCTACACTGTTTTGTTTCATTCTAGTCTGCTTTGTTAATTGCCTTCTGCAGCTTTTGGTAGTTTTCTGGGGCAAGTATTTTTCTGTCCTCTGACTTCTTTCTTGATTGTGCTATATAGCCCCTGTATGGAAATTTGGGTTTGTCACATAGAAGTAATAAGTTTTTTCCTGTTCTCAATTTGGCACTTTATCTGCCTGTCTGCATCTTAATTGGCTTATTATTATTATTATTATTATTAATATTATTATTATTATTATTATTATTAATATTCATTATTAATAATTTTATTATTATTTTGTGGACTGTTGCTTTCATTTCCCTGAAATGGGCTACTGACGGGCTGGTCTAACCATGTGGTAGGAATGTTTCCATGTTCAGATGACTTTGCACTTTCTCTATTTTCAGTCTTGATACCAGTGTCGATGCCAGGAATTGGAATTTTTTATCCTTGTATATGTGCTTCCAGTATTCTTTTTTTATTTTCAACATGCTTTTTTTTCTTGATATATGAAATACAAATAATATATCAATATTGTCCTGGCGAGATTCTGTAAAAACAGGGTAAATCAAATCAAGGTACTCATTAAGCCATGGTGATGACCTCTGTTTCAGCAGTCTTCCTCTCATTTTCTTACCGATCTCAGTTCTCCATTAGGACTCTTAGAGCTCATGCATGACTGAAAAAGCACTGTCTCATGAATATGCCTAGTGTGAAGACCAGAACAGAGTGGGTCTTGAACTCAATAGTCCTTTAGAATTGAATCAGGCTGAGAGTAAGCAATGTTCTTGATGCCCTTCCTAGTTATAAGACTCTTAAGAGATAAGGCAATAGTTATTAGGCTTGCCTTGATCAACAGATTTATTTGGAATAGTGTCACCACAGCATATTTTAACAATATCGGAGAGACTTCACTTATCAAAGACATTAATATATATTGATATATCAAGAGAAACAATCAACAAGGCAGATGTAAAACAATTTTTTGGGCATGGATCCAAGCCAGAGCTAGGATGAGTGAAATCAGGCAGCTGAGATCAAGATAATATAAAATTAGAGACTCACACCAAAACAGGACAAAGTGTGGATATTGCAATTTTCCCCTGAGTATATCGTGGTAGGTAAAGCTGCATTCTGTGATGCTAAATTAATTATAAAGACATGAGCATCCAGTTCATATTCTTCTGAGGAAGTTACACCGAGGATAGCCAGTCTACCTGGATTACTCAGTCTGTCAACTAGCAAACAGAGTGCAACCATATGACTGGTGCAATATAGATCACTGTCAGCAGAAGAAATCTCCACTAATATAGATCACTGTCAGCAGAAGAGATCTCCACTAATATAGATCACTGTCAGCAGAAGAGATCTCCACTAATATAGATCACTGTCAGCAGAAGAGATATCCACTAATATAGATCACTGTCAGCAGAAGAGATATCCACTAATATAGATCACTGTCAGCAGAAGAAATCTCTACTAATATAGATCACTGTCAGTGGAAGAAATCTCCACTAATATAGATCACGTCAGCAGAAGAGATCTTCACTAATATAGATCATTGTCAGTAGAAGAGATCTCCACTAATATAGATCGCTGTCAGCAGAAGAGATATCCACTAATATAGATCACTGTCAGCAGAAGAAATCTCTACTAATATAGATCACTGTCAGTGGAAGAGATCTCCACTAATACAGATCACTGTCAGCAGAAGAGATCTCCACTTCATAAGCAGGATGACAGTGCACCCAGTCCCACGTTTGACATCAGACAGGGCTAGTCATCTCTATTTATGCTTGACTATCCACCATTGTCTTTTCATTTTATGGAGGTCCATGTGAAATAAGATGGACATGACATACATGTGATGGGGTAAGTAGTTACAAAGAAGCCCTAAAAGTCTTATTATAGATCATCAGTAGATCACCTAGTCTGTCAGCACTGGGTACTGAGAGGAAATGGATGAAAGCAGGGGCAAATTTATTGACAGTTATGGGATGAAAATTCCTGCACTCCATCAGCTCAAGATTAGGAGGCTGTAACTGCAGTAAAACAGCCAAAAAATAAACATGGCAGTGATACAGTCATAAAATGAGTTTGATGGCCACATCAGAGGTGGAACCAACAATTTGGAAAACCAAGGCCAGAGTATGACCAGATATATGGATTAAATTTGAAAGTACCTGAGCAAAACCAGAACTTCATAATACAGAGGAATTCACTGGCAAGGGACACAGAATCATTGTTGGCCTACATAATGAAGTCGCACAGCACTAACCAGTTAGGTAACCAAAACAATGAGTTGACAAGGGCATCTGTAATCTCATTTAGGAACATCCTTGTACTACATGGTGGCTGGTAGGTAAGGGAGAACCACACCTTGCTCTTGTTTCTGTGAAGAAACTGGAGCACCCCAAGGTCCTATTCTTGGGCCCCTGCTATTTAACATTTTCATAAATGACTTCTGCCGGACCATCCCTGAAACTCACCTCATCCATTATAACAATGTCTCCACCATAATCTGTTCAGCCACTTCTATCCCCATTCTTACTAAACTAACCCAAAATGCCTTCTCCTTAACTGAACAATGGATGCTAGACAACCACCTAGCAGTCAATGCCACAAAATCTAAACTAATGTTATTTACTCCATCAAAAAACACCATCCTAGACAAAAATACCTTCACCATCACCAGCCAGAATAATACACCCCTTGAAATAGTATCTAATACAAAACTGTTAGGTATCCTAATAGATGGCCAACTCAATTTTGACACTCACAAGCAAATATCGAGAAAACACACAAGAAACTTGGAATGCTCTATCGCCACAATCTGTACATCTCCACCCCCACCAAACTAGCACTCGCTACAATATACCTTATCCCATCCCTCCTTTACAGAGCCCCACTCCTCACCAACCTACAACCCTCCCTAAAAGCTAAACTATCCTTCTGTTACTATAAAATTTCAAAATTTGCAACAGGCTACAGAGCCCTAACATCACTGCACTTCCCTTCACAAACTTAACTGGCTAGAACTACCTGACTACCTCACTTATATTCAACTCACTCAAGCCCATAAACTCATCTTTAACCCCTCTCTCTGCCCCTCCCTGGCCTCCACCTTTAAGATGACCCAGCGCAATAGATCCCTAAGATCTAACTCCCAAAATCTCATTGAGCTACACAAACCCACCCGTCCCCCAGGGAAAAATCTTCTGTCCTCCTCCATAGCTCGCCTGTGGAATTCTCTTCCTCCACTAATCCGCACGACTAGCAACCTATCTGTCTTCAAAACCTTACTCCACTCCCATCTAACTTCCAAATGGGAATGCTCCTGTACCCATCCTGCATAAAATTCCCAACCCAAGCTAATCCCCTACATTCAGTAGACCTCCAAACATCCTACTATTATTACTTAACTGCAATAAGCATCTATTGTACTCATACACTTGTATAGGGACTATATTATAACATCAAAGTCTTAAAACTTTGAATGTTATAATTTCGAACCCTATTCAGCGAACGCTTGAAATAGCAAAGCTGTAGAACACCGAATATTTTCCTAGGGAAAGTATTCGGTGGGCCGTTTCTGTGGCTTTGCTATTTCCTCGACTGTGGTGCGAAGGTGACAGACCGGGTTAAGGTAAGTGTGCGAACGGACTGAGGTAAGGTGAGTGCGTGATAGTTAGGGACCTTAGGGATAGGGAGCGGGTAAGGTGAGAGTGAGATAGTTAGGGACCTTAGGGTTAGGGAGCAGGTAAGATGACTGTGCGATAGTTAGGGACCTTAGGGTTAGGGAGCGGGTAAGGTGAGTGTGCGATAGTTATGGACCTTAGGGTTAGGGAGCAGGTAAGGTGAGTGTGCGTTAGTTAGGGACCTTAGGGTTAGGGAGCGGGTAAGGCGAGTGTGCATTAGTTAGGGACCTTAGGGTTAGGGAGCGTGTAAGGTGAGTGTGTGTTAGTTAGAGATCTTAGGGTTAGGGTTGGGTTAAGGTAAGTGGATAGCTAGTAGTGTATGTACGGTTTAGTGTAGGGTTCTGTGAAGTGTGTATGTGCGGATTATGTATTTTGGTGTGCTTGTGCTGTGTGTGTGTGTATTCTCGGAACAGCAAATTTTTTCCCTTGGAAAAAATTCGCTGTTCTGAGCGTTTGAGTATATCACATATTGAGATTCCAAGGTCCAGCTTATGGTGTTCGACATTTTGGAATTTCGATAATGTGATATAAACCCACCTGTATATGTACACAAAATTGTATAACACTGAAATAGGCATCCAAACATCCTACTATTATTGCTTTACTCCAATAAGCATCTATTATATCCCTACACTTGTATATAAATATAATTGCATAATACTGTAATAAGCACCTATTGCAACCAACAGACTTTGTACCTAAATTAAATTGTTTAATCACTGTATTTTCTTAATGTATGCAAGTTTTTTTGTATTTTTCACATTTTGGGTATTACTACATTATCTATTGTTATAATTGCTTTGTAATTAACTTCTAATTGTTTTGATTCATGTACTGGAGCTTTTCTTCCTAGGACTCCATTGAAAGCGGGCTCCTAGTGGACCAACGGACCATCCTGGCAACAAACTGAAAATAAATAAATAAATAAATAAATCAATAAATAAATAAGAACTCAGAATGTTTAGTAGCTTCAGACTTAACTCTGGTCAGTCACAAAGGAGTCCAATAATACATCCCATCTCCAGCTCCCATCCTTTCCACCCAAGAGCACTGCTTCACAGAAAATCTTGATGCTACTGAAGCTACAATGTATGGATCAAATTTTTTATACAACCTGGTCTCCATGACAAATGTCAGATTAACATCATGTATCTGCTTGGAAACTACTTGGCTTTCTTTGGTTGGACCTGTTACTTTTATGAAGTAAGCTTAGTGTGACCACTGGTGATGAGGTCCCCGGTGTCTAACTTGATGGAATAACAGGTTCTCTGGATATGTTAGGGATGGCAGAAATTCTGCCAAAGTAACATTTTGTCCCAGAGGGTACCTGGTTATCAAAACACCAAAAGATAATTGATGATGCTACAGTAAGCAAAGCTGACAAAATGAACTGGGAATTGTAAAACAGCATCAGTAGTTCAAGTAGAAAGTAAAGCAGACTAGTGCTTTCTGCACCTGGTCATCAGCATATCAAAAGGGTTTTAAGGTTATTATTGTGACCAAAGCTGGCAAAATGTGTTCACTTAAAGAAAACTGTACCACCAAAAATATAAAAGCGGATTATCTTGGTCTTTCCAAAATGTATCATCTGTTTTTTTATGTATCCTCCTAGTAGAGCTTGTTCTTTGAAGGTGAATTTAGGAGTGTGGGAAGGAATTGTTTGAAGGGATCCCATACTTAAAGACCGTTATTGTCTGAGTATGATCTCGGACTACCCCATGTCTCATGCTTCCAAAGGCAGAAGGTATGCCTACTAGTTTGTTTATGGAAGATTTAACCTGATTGTAATGAAGTGACTCTAGCTTTCCAATAGTGTAGAATGATGTGTAAACCAGTTGGGTAGGTCCAACAGTTAACACTCTAAATCTGGCTGTCAATGTGACTGTTACAATAACTGGCATTATAGTTACCACATACAGATACATTACAATTCTTACATATATATATATATATATATATATATATATATATATATATATATATATATATAAACAAAGTTCTACAGTTCACCTGTTAATGCTGTTATTCTTTCTGTTTACTTCAAACCAGCAGGATAATTACACTATAGAGAATTTTTCCTCAGGTAGACAGCAAATGTTGGAGGTGCGAAGAGGTATTTGAGAACATATTTTCTGGGAGTGCGATGGGTTAACGGACTTTAAGGATTAAATAAACACTGCATGAAGTTGATACACCACCAGGTTCTGCTTTATTTCCTGGTACCTTGGCTTTTCGACTTCAAGGGGATTTTAAGGATTCCCCGCAGGATGCACTCTTGCATACCTCTCAATTGTAGAAATTTTCACAGAATGTCCAGATTTTTGCCTCATATTTTTGGTACATTTTTCTTAAAATTGTGGTTTTCTGGCAAACTAGTGGAAAATCATTTAAGATTGAAATTAGAAAATAATGACATACATTTGAGTTTCAGGGTTCATACCCTTCAGAAAATTCATGTTAATGCAAAACCTATTATTCTATCAGCTTACTAAGTTTGTAAGATCAATATTTAAAAATTGTCCCTATTTTGGGGCCTTTGTCCCACTTTTATTTATGGCTCTGATCAGATTTCTGGTTCTAAGAAGTTGAGAAGTATGAAAGATGCTGGGAGGTGGATTGGTGTGAAGAGGGAGATGATTTTTCTGAGCTATGATACAGAATTGGAATTGCCTAGATATGTTTAGGCATTGCTGTGTTTAATTATGGTGGCTGCCAAAAAGCAATTACTAGAAAATGGAAATCACAATATAAACCAACTATATTATAAGTAATGAATATAGTAACAGAGATAAAACAACTGGAATTGAGATCTTTAGAAAACAGAAGGAGCAAATTACATAGGAAAACTGGGAATTGTGGGAAAAATACACAAAAGGGAGGAGTGAGGTTTAAAAAAAGGCAGGACTTAAATGAGTTATGTAATGTTTGACTGAAAGTGATTGGGTAGATTATAAGTGATGTATAATGTTTGCAACTGAGAGTGTGTCAGTATGGTATGTGATGTAAAATGCTTGCAACTAGGATTGTGTCGGCATGTTTTGTTTTCATTTATATAAATTTATGATTGCTTATATCATAAGGGATGATTCAATAAAGATGTTTCTTGTTTAAGAAAGGGGGAATGAACTGAACAATTTATGTAATGTTTGTTAGGTTATATGATATATAACAATATATTGGAAGTATAATGTTTGCTAATGTTAATTTAATACAATTTGATTACTTTTGTATAAATGTAAAGTTGCCTATGTCACAAGTGATAATTCAATAACGGTGGTGAGAAAAAAAACAGCAGGATAATTATTGCCACAATTTGTTTACTATTTGAATGATTATGCAATATGCCATACAGTTGTAACTCATATTTGTGACCCATTTGTGTATAGTGCAGTTGTAAACAAATATAAATATGCTATGCTCACAGTTTTGTGTGTGTGTGTGTGTGTGTGTGTGTGTGTGTGTGTGTGTGTGTGTGTGTGTGTGTTAAGGAAAGTCTGTTAGATTATCATGTCATCCATAAAGTGTGTATCTATAACTGCTGTAGCATAGTAGCAACACGCATGACTAGGTTCTACAGCCATGGCTACAGTGCAACAGGGGCCATCTGTACCATGAGATTGCGAGGTCATTCATAGAACGCAAAGTTCAAGTGAAGCGCAAATGAGGACAAGTAATGAGGGAAAAGATATCCAGAAATTGTCTAAATTGTACTGCCCACTGCTGTACAATGGATTTACACATGTTAGTCATGTAGGATACACTCTACATTCTGCATAACAGTCAGTCAGTATAACCTGCACCACATATGTACAGTAAATCATGAAAAAAAATCTATCACACTGGCTTTGTTTTACTGGGTTTTCTTCCACTACATCTAATGTACTTTTCTAATGCTATGTACAGTGTTTCCTGGACTCTGCACCCTTACATCATCATCATCATCATCAGCCCCCTTTTACCCATTTTTCTACATGAGGTCGGGGTATCAAGTTAACTGTCGCCATCTCTCTCGATTTAGAGCCACACTCCTGCCTTCTTCAACACTCATGCCTGACTGTCACAGGTCTTCTTTCACACAATCCATCCACCTCTTTGCTGGATGTCCTCGCTTTCTCTTACCTTCTTCTTGTCTGTCCCAAATCTTCCACACCAGATTGTCTTCTGCTTTTCTGCACGTGTCCAAACCACTGTAATTTGTTCACTTTGATCTTTTCTGCAATTGGAACTACCTTGGCTTCTGCTCTTATGTCCTCATTTCTTTGTCTGTCCCACAGTGTACATCATACCACCCTTCTCAGGCACTTCATTTTCATCACCTCTAGGTTCTTCAACTGTTCTGTCTTTACTGCCCAGGTTTCTGTACCATGCAGTAGTACTGGTCACACCACTGTCTTGGACACCTTACATTTCAGCTTTGTTGGCATTCTTCTGTCATAGACTACACCAGACATGCCAGTTGGCTGCAGCCCTCTGATTCTAGCTTTGACCTCTTCATTCAGACTTCCCTTCTCCTCAACCACCCCTCCCAGATACTTGAAGATGTTTATTGTTCCACTGTCTTCCTTTCTGTCTCTATTCTCAGCTTCTTCTGATTTCTCCAATGTGTGCCATTACTACTGTCTTATCTGTGCTTAGTTTCATCCCAGGTGCCTTCAGTATTGCATTCCATTCCCCTATCCTTTGCTGATGTTCTTGCTCAGACTCTGCCTGTAATGCCACATCATCTGCATACAGCAACTTTGTTGATCTGTCCCCTCCTACCTGTTTGCTAATGTAGTCCATCACCAGTATGAACAACAGTGAGCTCATAGCTGAACCCTGGTATACACCCACCCTCTGTGAGGTCTAACACTGTTAGTACTTGAGTCATTTGGTCCTTGTACATAGCCTGCACTAATTCTGCCAATGTTTCTGGGACTTCAAACCACCACAGTACTGCCCAGATCAGCTTTCTTGGGACCTTATCATATGCTTTCTCCAAGCCTAGGAATGCCCACTTGGACTCTCTCCTCATCTGTAGCTTCTTCTCAAGTATCTGTCTCACTGCAAACATTGGGTCAATTGTGCTGCATCCTGATCTGAATCCAAACTGTTCATCTCCCATCTTACATTCTACTACTCTGCATATCCATTTATCAATCACCCTCTCCAGAACTTTCATGCAATGTGATAGGAGTTTGATGCCTCTGTACTGCCCACAGTTGTGGATGTCCCTTTCTTCTTGAAACAGTCATATGAGTAGGCTTCTTCTCCAGTCATCTGGGATAGAAGTTTCTCTCCACACTGCTATGAGTACCCTCAAGAGCCATTTCTCCCCTGTGTCCAACAGCATATTTATCATATCTGTTTTAACCTCATCTGAGCCTGCTGCTTTCCCTGACTTCATTTTCCTTTGTGCTATTCTTACTTCTTCTAGGGTGGGCTCCTCTTCTTCCCTCATCGTAGGCTGTTTCTGGGGTAGCACAGCTTCTGTGGGGTTTTCTTCATTCCAAAATCCTGGAAATACTCTGATGCCCTGTGGACTTCTGAGCATGTTGTTGCTGGCATCCCTCATGAATGGTGTCTGACGGTCTTCTTTATCTTTCTGTCTTTGCCTTGCAATCTGATATACTTTCTTTGTGCCACTTACTGAGTCACTTTCCAGAAGTTGGTAGAGTACCTCTGATGCCCTATTCTTTGCTATTGCAACTTCTTTCTTAGCTTCTTTGTTAGCCATCCAGTAGTACTTCCTAGCATGGTCAGTTTTTTCTATCTCCCACTTCTTGCAACGCACCTTCTTTCTTTTGATAACTTTCTGGACTTCTGCATTCCACCACCAGCTTTCCTTATGTACCTTATTTCCATACCAGGCTTGGCCACATATCTTTTCTGTAGTCCTGACAGCGGCTGTTTTTAGGCGCTGTCATTCTTGTTCAACTCCACCTATTTCCTCCTCTTCTTGATATGCTAGAGCCCTGAGTATTTCCTTCAACTGTTGTACTTTCTCTCCAGTCAACTTCCAGGTCTTCAGCCTGGTCTCTGTTGACCTTAGAGCCTTCTCTGACCACTGCTTGCAGCTGATTGTGGTAACTGGTTGTTTAAGCTGTGGGCCGACTGTTTCACTGGGGATGCCTATGCAATCATGGATTCTTCCCCAGTGCCTCTTCCTTACTAGAAAAAAGTCTAAGTTGCATGTTGGCTACTCTTATATGTGATTTTGTGACTGGCTCTCTTTGCAAACCATATGTTGGCTACTATCAAGCCATTTGCCAGACAGAAGTCTAGAACAGCTTCTCCTTCTTTATTCCTGTTGTCCCACCCATGTGGACCCAGGCAGTCCTCATATCCTGCTCTGTCTGTCCCGATATGTGCATTCAAGTCACCCATTATCAACACCAATTCTTATTGTTCTGTTTTATCTAGTAGGTCCTGCAACTGCTGTCTGAATGCAGTCTTTTCTTCACTATCACAACCCTGCTGTGGGGCATAGACTGAGCTTATGAATACTGCCCTATCATTACACTGGAGTCTGATTGCCATGAGTCTGTCATTAATTCTGATGATATCCCTCACTGCCTTCTGGAGCCCCTCTCTCACTGCAATTCCTACACCATTTGTAGCCTGTCCCCCTCCTGAGTAGTAGAGTCTGGATCCTGAGCCAAGTGGCTTTGCTGCACTGCCCTTCCATCTCATCTCTTTCGATACATAGGATGTCCAGCTTCTGCATCCTTACAGTTGTATGTCATGTTACCATTGCTTCAGTTGTACTATTGATGTGCAGAGTCCAGCATCTGCTGTGCTAGGTAACCTTTGCAGTTTTGTCTTCTCTTCTTGTGAAAAGCTATCTTCTATATGTAGCATACACAGAATCACTCTGCTGTACATTCCTTGTGTGTGTGTGTGTGTGTGTGTGTGTGTGTGTGTGTGTGTGTGTGTGTGTGTGTGTGTGTGTGTGTGTGTGTGTGTGTGTGTGTGTTTATGTGCTGCTGCTGAGAATATACACCTAATAATCTGAACGTACTTAAATCTCTCAAAAAAATTATGGTCACAGCAAAAATAAGTGTATTTTCTGTAACCTTGAGGTAATTCTTGTATTGCCTAAGGTAACTGATATTTCTCTAACCCTTGAAAGTTAGCTTATGAAGTACCTTTGTAGCTAATTTAAATTGAGTCTTTCCATTTAAAAAGTATAGTTCAGAGAAACGTGCAATTTTAGTCAAGACCTACCTTTACCTTTGTCAAGGTGTGGGAAAAGTGGTATTTGTATTAAGATTTATTTGTAAATAGCTTGCATCTGTTATTTTTTATCTGCTGATGGCTACTTTGAAGGATATGCTTGGCACTGGTATTAACTGAAAATGATAAAGGTAAGGTCAGAAAAAATGACTAAAGTTGTAGGTAATCGGATATACAACGGGTAGGTGAGATACAAATATGGATAGCACTGAAGCTTAGTTAGATTACAGGGATGACCTTCACAATATGATGTTATAATGATCAATAGTTGGAAAACTGAGGGGATAGTGAGAGGTGACTTTGAGGTTAAGTGTGCATAAGAGACAGACTAAGCAGGTGAGCTTAGGAAATTCAGATATTAGGCAGCAGGCAATTCTGGCAGCTCTCTCTCTCTCTCTCTCTCTCTCCACATAAAAGTAAAACAGTGTAGTTTTCTGCTTATTACATAATTTATATCAATTGAAGTACTTTAGAATGCACAAGAAAAAAGCACCAGGTTTGCTTTCTGTCTTAACCTACAAATTGTATAGCGCTGAAAAAAGAATCCAAATAGATCTTTAATTAAAGAAGGGCAAGAAACAGACCTACATTACAATGTTAAGTATGTGGCATTTTACAATCGCTGTAGTTCAAACTAAGGGCAGCATAGAGTTAGTTATTTTAAACAAGTTAGAAATTATGTAAGCTCTGATGAGACTGACTATATAGACTCAGGTAGATTTAGATATGAAAGGTTCTAGATGTGTTGCTGCAAAACTTACTGTGTAAGAGTTACAAAGAACAACATCATGGCACATTACAAAGGTTTAACAAAGGGGGACATGTTGCAGTGTTGTGCATACAAATATTTCAAACATGGGCAATGATGCCCTTCTAGCCTGCCAATATACCTAACCAGTTGTTCCCATAATAAGTGTCCAGGATGTTCTTAAAAATATCTAAACTTGTGCTTTCCTCTCACTTAATATTGGTATTCCTTTTTGTATTATATTAACTTACCTTTAATTTCTTAATAAATCAGATACAATTTCTTTAAATATTAAGTCATTGGCTATAACTTGTATCTATTCTTAACAAATATTTTCATATTATGTTTAATTTGTATAATTATTTAAACTGTAGATGTTTTTTGTATTATTTTTGAAGATCATCAAATTATTATTCTTAAAATGTTATGTAATACTTTGATGCTTTTTCCCCTGGGCCTCAGCTGAATATGGGCTCCTACCCAGTTGGTCTTTCCCAGTAATCAAAGGTCAATAAATACATTAATAAACATTTAGGATTTATCACTCAAAAGCTGTGGATATTATGGAGGGTCAGCTCAGTAGACACACATCTATTGGCAGTCTTTTAGCAGTTTGTATCATTAGCCAGTGTAAAATTAGTTTAATTTCCAGTGAAAATGAACTCCTGATGAACTCAGTAGATTCTAACTGTGATAAGTATTAATACTTATTTTCAATGTGTTGGATTTTGCGACTCCATGTCAAAATGGGAAAAAGGGGTTGAGGATGGATAGATGGATTTTGCGAAGAAGCAAGAAACAATGCAATAAGGAAGATTTTTTTTAGAATTTATAGAATACAAATGGCAGTACAAGTAAGTTTTGGTTTGACTGGGTCTGTGAATTTTAATTTTTTTTTTAAGAGAAATGCGGTTTATGATGTTTGAACACGTGATCAGATTGACCAATGAAGATCATTATTTGCTGCTTGCTATAAAGGAACTATTTATTTTGGTTATACATTCTGATGAAATCTCATGTCCTAAGTGAATTTAAGTAGACAAAAGTGCTTACTCGCACCAATCAAAGAGTTTTTTATGTGGATTTTATTGTTGCTGCTCTTCATTGGATTACTTTGGTGGTACTGTTTGTTTCTGTTTGTTCTTTTACACATCTATGGAAGTCTTCCAGTATTTCTAGAGAAACTGACTATTATTATTACTCTTATTATGTTAAAACAAGTACAGAACTTAATATAAATGGGGACAACATGTGAAGAATTACAATTGTTGGTATCTAAGAGTGGTCATGATGAGAGCAGACAAGAATAACAAGAAAGGTGCATCTAATAAAATGTATTTCATTATCATCATTTCAAAATGAATGCATGCTGCTATTTAGAAAGTCACTTATTTTGGCAATAGACAAAACAGAAGTCTTCCTTCAGAGCTATCTATAGTGCTCTCATACCTAAAGGGGAAGACTGAAGGAAGAGGTGTGGAAGAGAGGTTTTTAGATTTGGGGTTGTTGTACAAGTCCCTTATGAATTTCATCTGTGGAACAGAGACAGTAATGACATGGCATGAAAGCTTCCTTATCTTTAAGATTGCTGAGTGGAAGAAAGGATTTTCTATTTAAAATATATTTGCTCAGCAGAATTAATAATTGTTTGAGGGCACATATTTTTTTCAGCCTGAAAATAAACACACATCAGCATTATATCTACTTTCTGACTCTTAAATGATCTCCTTTCTGTCTCCACTAACTTGAATGGATTTCAATGGTTTCACAGGTCTTCATTCACTCATCAGTGAGGTTACTGGTGCTCACAAGAGCGGTTCCTCACCATTGATATTTAAGATACGGTAACACTTTTTCTTATTTGAGTTTCACCTGTAAAGCCACTTATTGTACTTTTGCAGATATTTCCAAAATTTAGTAACATTCTGTAATACATGCAAGACTAGTTAGCTATTTCCTAGTTAGGCACTGCTGCAGTGTTGCTTAGAAAACTGTCCATCCAATAAAACACTTCTGAAATGAGCAGAAAATGCCTGCTCAATTACTATAAAATGCAGCTTTGCACTATTATTTATATTATTAATGATTGCATTTAATACTCATGGCTTGCTGCTAGAATTCATATTGCTTAACAATTGTATTAACTCCTTCTCAGATCTTCTGTTGCATTATATTAATTTGTCAGAACAATGCTAGTATTTTCAGTTCATCTGTTCAACTGTATTGATTTGGTTACTGTCTTTTCTTTGACCAGAAAGAAATTTATTGCCGCTATAAGATTTATTTATTCACTGCCTCAGCAGCTTTCCTTAAGGATTTTTTTGTTTTTTGTGGGACTCCCAGTATGTCCCATTATTTTCCTACTGTAGGTCAACACCAACTGAAGAACATCGCACTGCTCACGACCTGAACTGCAGTCCCTTTCACAGAGCAAAGTTTCTTCAGGAATCCATGTAATAAAAATCTCTGAATGCTAACTAAAAACATTAAACCCCAAGATACTGATCAAAGGAGAAATAAGGATTAATAGTCAGTGGAACTGAGGTATCTAGTACATATAAGTCACAGTGATTATGCAAATTATGCTATTAAGCATGGTAGTGTGATTCATAGAGAAATACAAAACAGGTGTACTTCCCCATGGCAAACACCTACTCTGAAATTCAAGGACTGACCATGCACAAAAGACTGCAATATATATAACAGCAGCAGCTGTAGGTAAGTAGCACATGATAATGGCTGCTATTGGAGTCATTTCAGTAGCAATGACATACCATAGTCATTCACATCATCACGGGTGGTACTGCCAGATCCTAACCTACCAGCACCTCAATGGCCAAAAAATTGTGGACCACTTCCATATGGACCAGGAGAACATACAGGAGCTTGTCAAATTGTGTCATGCACAGTTGAAATCAAGGGGCATGCATAAACTTCCCACCCCACTGGTTATAAGGTATGTGTAGCCTTAACCATTCTAGCTACCATGACCGCTCACTTACCTACATGAGCTACTCTAGGAATATTGTAGGCATCAGCTTGGCACATCCTATACCACTTCCTCAACATTTTGCTACAGGATATACATAGTTTAGATATCATTCTTGGATAAGGAGTGGCATTGGTCACCTTGGCCTCCACTGGCTGATGCCACTGGCACTATGTCACCAGTGGTTCTTAGGTTTGCCTGTCAGCAGGGGGAAGGAGATCACTCTTCTTACAATAACCTGGAAGGTTCAATCGTAGCCTCTGAGGTCACTTCTCAGGTGCAGAATTTGAAGCTTTTCTTCTAATAGTAGCCTAGTGGTGTGGCCTGTGGTCTCTCAGTGATGGCTGTAGTGGCTGGTTTCATTTGAAGTACACCACCAACTGGAGGCTAGCTTCACAACTTAGAGCACTTCCTGATGTTGCTAGTTGAGGCATGCAAAGCTGGTCGAGCCATGTGCTGGCAGGCCATGACTATCAGACTACCAAATGTGTAGCCTGTACATGATGTCTGCCATGAAGGTGGCTGATGACTGTGTGTGTGTGTGTGTGTGTGTGTGTGTGTGTGTGTGTGTGTGTGTGTGTGTGTGTGTGTGTGTGTGTGTGTGTGTGTGTGTGTGTGTGTGTGTGTGTGCATGTGTGCGTGTGTATGATGACCTATGGACCAGCCTAGCATCTGCCATGTACCTTCCCCTATACAAGTCTTCCCCTGCTTAATGTGTCATTTCACATAACTATCTTTTTGTCCAGCCCTCCCCATCACCAGATGTTTACCCTCCGTCTGCCTGTGTCTATCCATTGTGGTCCCTAACTTTTGTGTCAATGCAACGAATTTCTGTCTGTGTCTGCATTTTATGTTTATTTGTCTGTCTCTGCTACATCCTATTGTGCCTCCTTCCATTCCACAACCACTCTTCACTAAATTCCTTAGCAACTCTTCACCTTCTTTTACTACAAATAAGACTCTTTCTCACAAAAAAAAAAATCACTCACACACACACACACACACACACACACACACACACACGTATATAAATATATATATATATATATATATATATATATATATATATATATATATATATATATACACACATCCAGTCTTCTTCCCCCACATCTCATTCCTTATGGGTCCCTTGTGTGTTTTCCTCTGTTTACTATTTTGACTTGCCTAACTTTCCTATCCAGCACAACCCCTTTCCTCCTCATTTACATGATGAACTATGTCGGCAATGTGCTGTGCTGACTCTCCTTGGGGTTTCTGTCTTAGGCATGTTTGCCTGCCTTTCATGTGACATTATGCAACGCATTCATACGTGACTTCTCCACTGAACCTGCCTACTGCTACTTCTCTCTGTTAAGTCACTTCACTAATTTAATATGCTTTCCTTTTCTTAAACAGCCACTATTAGGCATACCCTCATATATCTGAGTAGATCCGAGTCACATTGCACCATAGGTTGTTGGCCATTTAGCACTGTACATACACAAAGTGCCTGCAAATCTACGCTATGGTAATAAAAGTGCAGTCACCTTTGCAGGACAAAAAGATTTTGATTTAACTGTATCATACTTTTTAGAATTCAAACCAAAAGTAATCCAGAAAGCTTGAGTCAGGTATTTTCTCCTACCTGTGGCCCATAGGTCACATGGACTAAAGAGAAGCAGAGTATAAAAGATTTTACCAGATAAAAATCACTTTATCTGGCACTATTAGAACAAGGACACTTGGACATCTATGCAGTTAACTGAATAAACTTTTTGTAATGTCAACAAGGCATCTTTATTCCTTCCACAGGGAGGGCATCAGAGATAGAGAGCGAGCGAGAGTCTCCTATATATGCTAGCTTTTAGTAACCAGTGAAGAGAAAAAGGTTATATCTGACTGTACATATCAGAATTTGAAAATGGGATACAATGCTGGAAGAAAAAAAATATTTCTCACATAGGCTGTAGTGCATTTTCAAACATTCTTTTCATATTTTCATTTTATTATATTAAATATTCACCCTCATTGGAAGCATTTGTTTTCATGCTTGTATGATATAAATGAAACGTTATCAACATTTATGACAAATAATCTGTAATAATTAAATAAGCACCCAGGCGAGTCCCTTTTAGGGATGTCTATAGGCTGTTCTTTAGTTTTCATAATTTGTTTACTTCCCTCTGGAGATCCCCTCATGAATTTCCCCTTGCACATGTGCTTCTCCAGATCTCTTAATTTAGTTTATGAGGAAACCGTTAAAAACTTCCAGTTGACTACTGAACAGCTGCGACTGCTGCTTGTGGTCCCATAAAATATATAACTTTCAAGCATTTAAGACTTTAGCAGAAAACAAATCAAACCCAACACAAACTGCAAAATAACTCTACTTGCATGATGCACAGAGTGAGTTATGTAAACATTTTTGCTAGGTGTTTAATGTCAGTCATAATATCTCTTATTATATTCCATTGACCTGTACTGTTTGGGTCATATTGTCAAAGAAAATTCAATTTAATTATGGTCCTTGTTTTAATATATATTCAGTTTCTGAAAAATGATACTGCTGAGTATAAATATTGCCTTCTGTATTTCTCAGTGCTGTTTTTAAATTCATTCTGAATACTGATTCATACTTCTGTTCTCTGTTTTTGAAAAGACATATTATCAAACAAATAATGTTTTTCAAAAGAACAGCAACCCAGAAACCCATAGAAAAACTTCCTTAAACATGAAACAATGGATTTCTTTCTTCAGAAATCCAAAAGAATGGAGATAAAAAAATCTTTATCTTTACCAACAGATACTGTAATGCGTAAGGTCCACTGGGTGCCAGATAAGGCTAGAGCATTTTAGGAAACTCATGTAGAACTGGTTAAAACCAGCAACACTGCAGTAAAACAAGATAATTCAGCAGCTATAGCAAAGAGTCAGTTATTACAGGGGGCCCCTACAAGTCTAATGATAGTATCGTCTACTACCCATTAGCACACTGTATAATGTAATGTTTTTCAGTACAATCAGTGAAACATGTAAATACTATGACATAAGTCATAGTAGTCATTTTATATAAATCAATATATAGCTCTGTCTATCCATCTATCTGTCTATCTATCTATCTATATATGTATGTGTGTATGTGTGTGTGTTTATGTGTATATATATATATATATATATATATATATATATATATATATATATATGTATGTATGTATAAATATATATATATATATATATATATATATATATATATATATATATATATATATATATATATATATATACCCCCTACACTACACCGACATGCCACAAAGCCAACACCCAAAACACCGACACCAAAAGACCGACAACTCACAAAACCGAACACCATAACACCAACACACAAAACACCGACACACAAAACGTAAACTGCACATTACCGACAACTATATATGCACTAACCTTAACCCAAACCCTAACCCTAAGGTCCAACACCACCGCACACTTACCCTACCCGCACCCTAACCCTAACTCACTTAATCCGCCCCTAAACCTGAAGTCAGTCACTATCCCACACTTACCCTACCCGCACCCTAACCCTAACTCACTTAACCCGCCCCTAAACCTATACTCCGTCACTATCGCACACTTACCTGACCCGCACCCTAACCCTAATGTCCGTCACTATCACACACTTACCTGACCCGCACCCTAACCCTAAGTCCGACACTACCGCACACTCACCTTTCCCGCACCCTAACCCTACATCCCTCACTATCGCACACTTACCTGTCCGCACCCTAACCCTAAATCCCTCACTATCACACACTTACCGATTCGCGCTCACACATTGCCCATGTCGGTGTTTCGGCTGTCAGGATTTCAGTCACCTTGTCGATCATCTGTGTCGTTGGTCTTCTGGTGTCGGTCTTTTGGGCGCTGGCTTTGTGGCGTGTCGGTCTAGTGTAGGGGACCCATATATATATATATATATATATATATATATATATATATATATATATATATATATCTATATATATATATATATATATATATATATATGCATGTGTGTGTGTGTTTCTGTGTATATATGTATGTGTGTGTGTGTGTGTGTGTGTGTGTGTGTGTGTGTGTGTGTGTGTGTGTGTGTGTGTGTGTATAGTCCCATCAATACCAAAAATGTGTTTGCTTTAGCTGTATAGTTACCTAGCCAAACTGCTTTTTGTTTATGAAAAGTATATTGAATCATCTTTTGTAAATTGAATAAATTGTTAAATGGTGATACAGAGTGCTGGATTTTTGGTGTTGATGGGATTGTCTACTTACTTCATGCACCTGTGATTTGGGAGTTGGTTTGTGCACGAAGAGGTTGATGGATATTTATCTATATATCTATCTATCTTTAAATCTATATCTATATATATGTATGTATATCTATCTATCTATCTATATATATATATATATATATATATATATATATATATATATATATATATATATATATATATATATATATATATATATATGGTTCCCCTTTAGAATCTCGAATTGCTGAAAGCTCAAAATTCATAAGCTCGTGCCCAGAATCTCGAGTTTCAGCAACTCAAAATTCTAAAGCGTACCAAAGAGACATTCCAAAAATGTCTTTACAATGTTTTTGCAGCAGGGCAAACCCCACCTGCACCCCCACCCCCCTACTTAAATATACCAACTCCGAGATCGCACTACAACGGGGATGAGGGAAATCTCCCATTCTGCGTTGTAAGCAGAAGCTCACAACGGGAGAATTTCTGTTCCTCCGCTATAGTGCGGTCACGGAGCTGATATATTTAAGCAGGGGGAGTGCAGGGGAACTCAGCCCCCTGCATACATGTGAGTAAACTTTTTTTTTTTTTTTTTGTTTGCTTCTCTTCCATTCACAATTTCAAGTTACTGAAAACTCAAGATTCTGGGCTCGATCGTCTGAATTTCGAGCTTTCAGTAACTCGATCTTGTGAAGGGGAACTATATATATATATATATATATATATATATATATATATATATATATATATATATATATATATATATAAGCAGTCTGTAAAAGACTGATGACTGGGAGAGGGCTGCCATTATGTCAGGATAACTAAGGGTTTTATGACCAGTAATTCATTTAGTTAAGAATGTTTGAGGTCTGTC
This sequence comes from Protopterus annectens, assembly GCF_019279795.1. NCBI lineage: Eukaryota > Metazoa > Chordata > Ceratodontiformes > Protopteridae > Protopterus > Protopterus annectens. Next base: position 934,321,602 of record NC_056747.1, on the reverse strand, counting down.
AAGAGATACATACCAAAGGTGGCATTATACTCAATAATGGTTCTGAACTGAAACAAATAAAGGGAAGTAAAACCCTGCTGGATCAGAATGGTTAGATAAAGGATTGGCAGGAGAAGACAAAACAACAGAAAAGACAAAGAGTAATAGGTGAGATACTGACACAGTTTGGGGTCCACAAATGAGATATATAAGCAGACAGTGGGAGGACAGTTGATGATGGGAAAGACTGGACAACAAACTGGAGAGAGACTTGATACACAAAGAAAGGGAACAACATGATGGGGGATAGGGAGGAATGAGCCATTCCTGACACCAGCTTTCCATTCTTCTTGTCCTTCTGTGTGTTCCCCTACTTGTTCTTTTCTTCTTCTGCCTGTTGGATCTATATTATAAGATCAAAACTTTAGGTAGTCAAATATCTAAAGCTTGATCGGTAAGTAATGAAAGCCAAAAACCCCGAATGGCCATTTCCACAAATTTTTCATCAGGGAAAATATTTGCTCAGCCGTTATGTGGAATTTGCCCTTTTGTCCAATGTCGAGCGATTTTGAAGTTGGTATATTTAGTTAGGTGGGTATGGGGGGCACAGTCCCCCAAAATCAGGGGGTGTGGGTGGTGAAGTCCCCATTTGATTTGGTTTAATTTTTTTTTTATACGGCCAATGGAATTCTTTCCCTGTGTGGAAGTGGGTGTTTGCAGTTTTTATCTTTCGATATTTACAGATTGAGCTTTAGGTATTCGACTACCTAAAGTTTCGATCTTATAATATAGATCCTGCTTGTCTTATGCACATATTTTCTTCCTTTTTATAGTATGAAAAATACTAGTGACTTAACTGTGTAGTCCTTTTTTAGGTTTTAGCTTTGTTTGTCGCAATATATAATTATGGGTATGATCATGTTTTATGCTGAGCATGTTTCATGCATGCTACTGGCCTAGGTGGTCACAAGATGAGCCAAGGTCTAGCCACATCTTTTCATAGCAGGATTTCCTTTTGCCATCATACCTAATCTATGCTGGGCCACATTATTCAACTTTGATTGTGCTACTTTTCACTATATGTGTCACTATGATATAAAAAAAATATTTAACCATTGTTATTCCTTTAAGCAAAAAAAAACAAAAACAATAACAATACAATGTATGGGTATTTAAATATATTTTTCCTTTGAAAAGCACTATGATAAGGTGCATATGTCTTGCAGCTACACAGCATAGTGTTAAAATGATATTCATCTAGTCTAGTCTAGTAACCTGACATATGTACAAACAACAAACAGTCATTCCCTTTGTGGCATGATTGTTTGACTTTCATAATTAGATTTTTTTAGTGTGTATAGAACAGTGATTGTTTATACCTTGATATCTACTGTAGTTAAGGAATCATGTGGGGGAGGGCGGTGTTAAACAAGTTCAGTTATGTGCAAGTCATGAATGTGCATGCAGGTGAATTCACTTTGGGTGTACAATAAACTGCTGATAACTTGCAATCCCTGTCTCCACTGGTCATTCTATATGGTGTCAGAAGTAGGGTGCCAACTAAATATCATCCAAGTGTAACGAACGATTTAAGTGCAAAGGTAAATGGATATACATTGATGCATGGCAGATGGATTTTGCAGATGTAAATCACTGTATTGTATGGCAATGTTCCAGAGAACTGGCAATGTGTTTGCACAAGAATGTTATATTTTTATAGCAGCTGCACATTCAGATAAAGATGTACGCATGTGAGCATTTATACTTCTCAATTTAGATGGCTCACATACTATCGAGTGAGAACATTCTTTCATATATATACCTGCTGTTTATGCAGGGGAGGGGGAAAACTGCCATGTTATTGAGCAGGCTGAGACCCATGAAGATCCAGAATATTTAAAGTATAAATTTCGAGAACTGTGTAACTCCCAAATGAATATAATGATGGAGATGCATAAACTCAATACAAGAAATCAGAAACCTGGTAAAACTATGGAAACTATGGAAGCATATGTTCCCGACTTAAGAAATAAAGCAAAGACAAGTAGATCTGGGGATCTACAAGATGATTTAATAAAAGACTGCCTGTGTGTGGCATTAATAATGACACGGTAAGAAAAATTCTACTTCATGATAGTGAATTAACGAGCAAAGCTATTGAAATTTGTCAGATACATGAACACACAAAATAACATGCTAGTATGCTTACAATATTTGTGGCTGCACATGTCGACAGTGTGCAACAAAAAGCTAAGACAATATGACCTCATAAGTGTAACTCGAAGAGCCGTGCCATATCACCTGCCATTAACTGTCACAAATTTGGGGGCAATCATGAATGTAAACAAGAGAAGTGTTTAGCCTATGGTTAACAGTGTCATAAATGCAACAAGTGGAATCATTTCAAAATGTTTTGTAGATTGGCACAGACTCATGGTAAAATTTTGAGGACAGTGAATCAAATTAATACTGCAGCAGACCCTGACAGCAGTGATGAAACTTTTTATGTTGATGGTGTTTCTGTGGTCAGTGAGGTATTCGATACAGTGGAATCTCACTTACATACATACAGATATTTCAAGCACAGGCATTAATGCCCTTCTAGCTTGCCAATATATCAAAACACTTGTTCCCATAATAAGTGTCCAGGTTATTCTTAAAAATATCTAAACTAGTACTTGCTTTAATGTAATTAAGTAGTCTGTTCCATGCATCAGCTACTCTGTCAGAGAACCAGTTAGTACATTTCTCATTCCTATAGAATCTTTTACGTAGGTTGTCTGATGAGTCTCGAGTACTTTTTTTTATAAACCCAAACATTCCCAGAGGTAGCTTTCTCTAAATGCCCTATATACCTGAATAAGATCTCTTAGATATCTGTAAGAGACACTGTACAAGTTCAGATATTTTAGTCTCTCATAATAACTTAAAATTTCACATCCATGGGTGCCCTTGGTATATGTCTGCTGTACTCTTTCCAGTTTTCTCATGCTTGTTTTCTTATAGGGTTTCCATATTGTTATTCCATACTCAAGTTTGCGTCTAATGTAACTAACAAACAATGACTTTATTATTTTTGATTTCCTAGACATTATAAATCTTTTTATACAACCTATAGTTCTATAGCTGTCATTAACCAATTGGTTGACATGATTAGAAAAACTCATATACCCAGGACCTTAAATGAGTCTACAGTTTCAATCACTGTGTGCTGTATTAAATATTCACCTTTCAATTTCTGTCTCCCAAGTCTCACATGCTTTGTTTTTTATGTATTTATCAGCATATTATTCTCCTTTGTCCAAATGGTCAATTTAGTCAAGTTATTTTGCAGACATGCCTTATATGTAACACATGTTATTAGTTTTCCCAATTTCAGGTCATCTGCATATAGACTGTAGAACACCTCAGATGAAAAAGTTAGGTCTGAAAGATGCAATCTAAACAAGTAAGGGCCTAGGACACAGCCCTGTGTAACCAAGGATTTCATCTGTCCAGTTGCTGTATGATGCTTGCCATGTCCTATTTGTAAGCCATGCAGCTATCCATCTTATCAAGAGTACATCAGTACCTAGTTGTACTAATTTATTGATCATTGTTTTGTGTATGACCCTGTCAAATGCTGACATTGAATCTATATAAATTACATCACATCACAATTTTTCATTCATAGCTGTTATTATACTGTTATAGAACATCATGTTACAGGTGGTAATAGATCTGATTTCAACATATGCATGCTGATATATGGTTTCAAGTCCCAACCTATCAAGTTCTGACAATAACTTATCCAATATTACCTTCTCCATTATTTTCCACAACATGAAAGTAGACTTAAAGGTCTATATCACTCTGGGTTTGTCCTACTCCCCTTTCCCTTAAAGACAGCTTAATGAGCACATGTCTCCAATCTTGAGGAATCTCCCCATATTTATATGACCTAGTGAATAATAAATATAATGGTACTGTAAGTTCTTATCAATTTCATCTTCTGTCTGTGCCTTGTTTGGATCCAGTTTGTGAAGTTTTTTTTTTTTTTTAATATAATCTAATTTGATTCCAGTATTTATAGTTAACTGGATGTCACTCAGACAACTTATCACCCCTTTTGAGGAGCCAAACTGTTTTGCATATGATTTTGTAAATATATCTATAATCTGTTGTGTCTGAGAATAAATTTTAGAATCTGCACACAGTTTATCAATTTGTGTGTTTTTACTTCTTCCACATCGAAGTCAAACACATTTCATCATTACAGCTTTATGAGTTAAGAAATCACACTGCTAAAGTCCCAGTTCTTCAAAAACTGAGTAATATCATCAACCATGGCTGGCCAACCCATCAAACATGTCTGCCACTTGAAATTCAGCATTATTTCCCATTCAGGTATGAGCTCATAGTGGAAGATGACATCATTACGAAAGGCCCAAATGTAGTAGTTCCTAAATCATTGCTAAAGGACTATATACAAGTTCTGCATAGATGTGTCCTGGGCACTGAATCAACTAAAAACAGAGCAAGAGGCATTGTGTTCCAGCCCTCAATGTCCAAAGATATTGAAAGAAAGACTTTTTCATGTTCAGTCTGTAACAGTAATAAACCACATTAGCAAAAAGTACCTCTTCATTTATACCCGATCCGTGATTTACCATGGTTAACAGTAGCAGTAGATATTTTCCAATGGAATGGTCAACACTATCTGGTCCTGATTGTTTCCTACTCTGAATGGTTTGAAGTTGACTTACTCCATGATTTACAAACACTGACAGGCACCAAGGAGGTATATAATATGAAATCGAGTAATAGATGCCCAGGGATCCACATGATAAAAATGTTTAATAATGTAAAATAATCCACATAAAATCAAAAAAGTCACATTAAACACTTAGCAAGATCACCATGTTTTTTGTCCCTGCTTGGGACTTCTTTAGATCTATAATAGCTCACATTCACTTTGTAATCCATATATAGCTTTCTAACAATTTCACTTCATAATCCATATATAGCTTGTGATCTCGTTAATGGTTTAATGTGACTTTTTTTGATTTTATATGGATTGTTTTACATTATTACATTTTTTTATCATGTGGATCCCTGGGCTTCTATTACTCAGTTTTGTATTATACACCAACTTGGTGCCTGTTAGTGTTTGTATTTTGTGGCAACAAGTTTTTCTTGTTGGCTCGGGCACTTGTAGCTTCCGTTTATTTGGTGATTACTCTGTGATTTGACATCTGGCACAGTAATTACAAAACTAAAGAGGCACTTCTCAGTCCATGGAAGCCCACATAAAGTCATCTTGGATAACTGTGTACAGTTCACTAGTCACAGGTTTAAAGAGTTTGCCACATCTTCAGACTTTATTCATGTAACCAGCAGTCCTGAATACCCACAAGCTAATGGTCTGTCTGAATGTGCTGTCCGCAGTGTGAAGCATTTAATGGAAAAGTCCAAAAGAGATGGAACTGATGTATTCCTTGCTTTACTAAACCTTTGAAACGTTCCTCATGACCAAACACTTGGTTCACCAGCTCAAAGACTGATGTCCAGAGAAATGAGAATGACTCTTCCAATTAGCAAACATCTGTTAGCACCTACCTCAAATAGTAATAAGGTAGTCAAAGCTCAACTATCGAAAAAGCATTGCTCACATTAATTATGCTATGACAAAACCAGCAGGCCTCTTTGACCATTGTTGCAAGGTAAAGTTGGTCGAATGTAGACTTCAAAGTGCCATAATCATGTAGGTATTGTGAAGGACATTTGTGCTGAACCAAGGTCCTATATAATTCAGTCCAAAGGAGTAGACTGCAGGAGAAATCACAGACACATTTTACCAGTTCCAAAGTGAAAACCGCAACAGACCGATTGTGCTGGTGATTCCAATTCCTCAAGCAAATTGCCAACCAATCTGCCTCAAGAAGACAGATTGCCTTATTCAAATGGTTCCAAAATACAAAGTAATGCTTCATTACCAAATAAACCTCTAAGGACGGTACCTGTTTTTAATTCAAATCAAAATCTGTATGTGACATGGGCAGAGAGAGTCTGCAAACCTAATCCTAAATATATACAGTGAATTGGACTTGAAATTGGACAGGTCATATTGAACTGTTAATATGGTGTTTAACCCTGGAATGTGTTTAAAGAAAATATTAAAGTAAATATGTTTATCTATTTGAAATCAAGAACAAAGTTAAAGAGGGCGGATGATGAACAGTGATTGTTTGGACCTTGACAGCTACTGTAGTTAAGGAAGCAGGTGGGGGAGGGTGGTGTTAACCAATTTCAGTTATGTGCAAGTCATGAATATGCATGCAGGTGAATTCATGTTGGCTGCACAAATAAGCCACCGATAACTTGCAATAGCTTTCTCCACTGGTCATTCTACAGTGTGATTTATGAATTGCTGTTACACAAATTCCAACTACCTATACATAAAATGGAAACATTTTCTTTTTATCTTGAGAAGTACTACTTCTTTGAAGAGCAGCGTGCCCATCCAGCTAGGCCATATCCACAGAAGTAATTAGTCATGATACTCCCTGACATTTTTACATTTTTTCTGAATTCATACCTCTCAACCTCTTAGAGCAAGAAATCCGGACAAAGCCATAAATAAAAGTGGGACAAAGGCCCAAAAATAGGGACAATTTTTAAATATTGCTCTTACAAATTTAGAAAGTTAATAGAATAACAGGTTTTGCATTAGCATGAATTTTCTGAATTATATGAAGTCTCAAAACTCAAATGTCTGTCATTATTTTCTAACTTCAGTCTTTAAGGATTTGCCATTAATTTGCCAGAAAACTACAATTTTATGAAAAACAGACCAACAATTAGTGGCAAAAATGGTAAATTTCAGCTATTTCATTAGAATTATCATTTTAAGTGGCCACAGGTATGACAAGTTATTTTTTAAAGATACCTGCTTTTATTTATCTCTATAGTAATTGATGTGGAGTACAGACAGCATGCAGACATAACTTGCTAAGTCTCCTAAAATCTAAAATTATAGGTCTGCAAGGTGATTAAAGCATTGGTTTGCATAACTAATAACCACTGATAAATAAAATGCTTTCAGATAAAAGATAAACTAATTATTAATGAGTTTTTCTTGCCGCTTTTTCCACAAGCTGAAGAGGAACAAATTGAGAAAGTGTATTACTTTTAATTAAGTAGATGCTGAGGTTTCCCTTTAGCTTATATTGTGCCTGTTATGTATCTGCTGACAGATAATTAGCTATGGTTATCCGACAGTCTGGAAATCAAGTTTTACCCGACTTATTCTGAACCGATCTGCAATGAGCTAGACATCCTTTAGCATGGATTGTTCATAGGTTCATAGGTTCACAGGTTCATACTAGGCTATCTGCCCTAGGGCATTTATAAGCCTAGCCAGAATGTGTTTGGCTTTCGCCATCCATTTTAAATTTATTTTGCTATGCCCTTTTTCAAGGTTAGTATACTGCGCCTCTGTCTAACAGTGACACAGAAGTGATACCCGGGGTAAACCTACGATCTCCCATCCACTCATCAAGATTCCTCTTGAAGAGAGTCAATGAGGGACTCTGCCTAACCTGGACTGGGATTTTATTCCAGAGTGAAGGGAGCCTCTGGGTTATGAATCTGTCCCTCCAGCATGTCCTATTTATTTCAGTGCTGAGGTTCAAGTCTCTCGAGCGTAGCTCGATGGGATTTGGATTTTCTGAGGTGCAGCATGTCCATTAATTCCTGGTTGGACATGGCTTTATACATCAGGCACAGATCGCCTCTGAACAGGCGGTATGCCACTGAGTAGAGCTGGAGTTTCTTTAACCGGGCAGCATATGGCATCTGTTTGAGCCCTTTGATCCTCTTGGTGAGGTACTTTTGGGGTCTTTCCAGTTGTTGCAGGTGTCTGGTAAGGTACATCCCAAAAGGGGCATTGTACTCAATTATGGGCCTGATGAGGGAAGAGTAAAGAGGCACAATGACCTCCCCTGATCTAGATGTGAATTCCTTCATGATTAGGTGGGCTATATAAAATGTTTTTCTAACCACTTTGGCCACGTGGTTGTCAAATGAGAGATTGCTATCAACTTGGGTCCCCAGGTCCCTAATTACATCTTCTGTACTTAATGGATTACCACCTATGTGGTAATTTGTGGGCACTTTGTTTTTGCCAAAGGGGATGACTATACACTTTTTGGCATTTAGCTTCAGGCCATGGCTCTGGCACCAGTTGTCTGTTTCTATGAGGCCTTTTTGGAGGATGCTTGTGTCGGCTGGAGAGTCGATTATGGCGCCCAGTTTGCAGTCATCTGCGAACTTGGTCAGCCACAGTCCTTCCGTGTTGGCCTGTACCTCCGAGAAATATATACCGAACAAGAGAGGTCCCAGGACTGAGCCTTGTGGGACACCACTTGTAACTGGTTTGGAGTCTGCCATGGCTCCAGCAATTCTAACCATGTCAGTTCTGTCCTTGAGCCAGTTTGCAATCCATCTAGTGACATAGGGGTTTATATTTAAGCTGGTGAGCTTATCTATAATGCCCGAGTGGGGTATTGTATTGAAGGCTTTTGCGAGGTCCAGGTAGGCTGTGTGGACCACCCTCCCCTCGTCAATGGCCTTGGTGACTGTTTCAAAGAAATCAACCAGGTTTAAGAGGCAGGATCTGCCCTTAACAAAGCCAAACTGGGTAGGATCCAGTATCTGTAGGTCCCCAATATCTTTATTTATGAGGTCCATGATGATCCTTTCCATAGCTTTGCAGACGAAGCTAGTCAGGCTTATGGGGCGATAGTTTCCAGGATCCGTTGAGGCACCACCTTTATGGAGAGGGACCACTGTTGCTGTATGCCACTCTTTGGGCACATATCCTTTAGTAAGGCTGAGATTGAACAGTAGTTTTATGTTTGGGTTTAGCTCTTCTTGAAGTTCATGTAGGACGCAGCCCGGGACACTGGCTGGTCCCATTGATGCTGTGTTTTTTGCTTTGGAGAGGGCGGCTCTTACCTGAGCATCTGAGATGTCAGGGGGGCAGCACTCTGCTGGGATAGATATTTGCCCTTTTGGTGAGGAGGGGGGGGAGAAGTTTGCGCTGAACCTGTCAGCTAGGATGTTGGCAATGTCTGTGGGTTCAGTGTATTTTTTGTCATTTTGGACTAATTCTGAGCATATCTGGGAATTACCACCCAGGTTCCTAACATAACTAAAGAAAGCCTTGTGATTATCCTTAGTGTCCTGTGCAATTTTTCTCTCAAAGCTGGCCTTAGACAATTTTATGAGTGCCCGTAGTTTTTTGCTAATACTGATCAGTGATGCCTTCCCTTTTTGGGATTTTGCTCTATCATTTAGTAGCTTCCTCCTTCTATTGTATAGTTTGTTTATGGCTGGGGTCCACCAGACAGGACGTCTGCCTTTGGAGGATTGGATCTTGGTTTTATTTGGGATTGCATGATCCATGCATTCCTGAAGGTGTACATAGAATGCATTTATAAAGGATTCTGCGGTCTGGGCCGTATTTTCCACAGGCCCGGGGCTTTGAAGGATTCCACCTCGGTTTTGAGGAGTGTGAAATTTGCTTTAGAGAAGTTTTTCACTGTGGTTTTCTGGGCAGGGGTGGGGTGGGGATGTGAATATCCAGTGAGATTAGTTTATGGTCGGATCTTACCTGTGAGGGATACACTTCTGGTCTGGAGCATAGAGTCCCCATGTTGGTGATGATCAGGTCCATTATGTTTTCCCCTCTTGTGGGAGTGGTAACAAGTTGTTCCATAGCATTTGAGTTTATAAATTCTAGGAACCTTTGGGCTAGGGTGTTGGAGCTAGAGTAATGCTCCCAGTTTATGTTTGGGTAGTTGAAGTCGCCCAATATAATAGTGTTTGGAGAGACCTTCATATTTTCCAGTGTTCTCAGAAAGGCCGAGTGGGGTTCCTGGGTTTGGGAGGGTGGTCTGTAGCAGGCTATAAACTGGAAGGCAGTTTTACCCACTGTTAGTTGCACATGGATAGTCTCTGATGCTTCGTGCTTTGCCACCAACCTGGAGGTGTGGGTATCTTTGATGAATATCGATACTCCCCCTCGTTTTGTGGTTCAGTCCAAGTTTTGGGGCCGAAAAGCATGGTATGAGGTATAACCTGGTAGTGCTGGGGTGCTCTCAGGAGCCCTGAACCAGGTTTCTGTTACTGCACAGATATCGATGTTCTCCATGCTAAGGAGAGTTTCGAGTGCGTGCATCTTGAGGTTCAGACTTCTGGCGTTGAGTAGCATTACTCTTAGTTTCTTATCCCTTGTGATACCTATGGAGGTGGGTTTGTCTTTTGAGCCTTGCCTAAAAAAGGCACTATGGGGGTAGCAAGAGCCTTTGCCAATAGCCGAAAGCCCAGGGGTGGAAGCCGTCCCTAGCGAAGCATCGTGGCTTGTCGAGCATATCATCCCAAGCTGACAGGCACTGGATCCCCTTTGAATGACACCAGTACTTAAGCCAATTGTTGAAATTGATCATCTTGTCTTCATATTGTGGCATCATTCTTGGTGAGGGTAAGATGCTACTCAAGGTCAGGGTCATACCAGCCTGGGTTACATGCTCAGAGAGCTCCTTTATGTCTCTTTTCATGTAGCCCAGGGAGGTACGTCTCAGGTTATACAACCTGATAGAAAAGCCGGTTAACTGCATTATCTAGTTTTCATGTATACATGCCTAGTTGGATTTCCATGGATCCAGAAGATGCTTCCTTCATCACCATATTCTACTGTTACACAACTTAAGCAAATCTATGTATGAGCAGATATCACCTATGCCATTTTACAGCACACTGCTATCTAACTGAAACTACTTCTCAGCTGAACTAAATCCAAACTAACGTTTTGATGTATAAACTGAGAAGTAACTGCAGACAGTAACACAGAGGAAGACACAAAAAGACTGCATCATTTTGCTTTTTAAAATGAAAACATAATCGTATGTTCCGAATGTAATGGAAGTTAAAACCAAGTGAACCTCAGCACAAAAAATATACAAGGTTTACAAGATGTTCTGAAAAGAGTGACTCCCATAATACCAACATCTATTACACCAGTCTGAAAATAGCAGTACCTCACCAGGCAATTAACTTACAAAGTTACTAAACAAGTATTGAAATGTAACTTACTACAGCCCATCTTCCTGACCATACCTGATATAGTGTTAAAAAAAGATACACACCATTTCTGCAGGGAGGCTGTACTCCTCTGCAGTCCTTGATGTGTGAACTCTACCCCATAGCACCAGTCTCTATTTATACTACCTGCATAGTTGCACCTACCTGGGGCAAAGAATAATGGCAGGTACAGCACTGTGGTTTAAGGATTCCTCTTGGTTTTTTTGACTTATGGGAACTAACTAGACTGTCTTCTCTGACAACAAGTCAGGGAATGAGCAGAGACACAGCATAATGGTTCTAACAGACAGTACTGCCAGGCTTGGCTTAATAATAATTAATCTGACAAAGACCCTTATTGGCTTACTATTCCAATAACTGTTGGACCATACACAAAAATATTCATAACTTCTTCTTCTTCTTCTTTCGGCTGCTCCCGTTAGGGGTCGCCACAGCAGATCAACTGTTTCCATTTCTTCCTTTCCTCTGCATCTTGCTCTGTCACACCAACTGCCTGCATGTCCTCTCTCACCACATCCATAAACCTTATCTTAGGCCTTCCTCTTTTCCTGTTACCTGGCAGCTTCATCCTTAGCATCTTTTTCCCAATATACTCTGCATCCCTCCTCAGCACATGTCCAAACTAACATAGTCTTGCCTCTCTGGCTTTGTCTCCAAACCTTCCAACCTGGGCTGACCCTCTAATATACTTATTCCTAATCCTGTCCATCCTCGTCACACCCAGTGCAAATCTTAACATCTTCAACTCTGCCACATGAAGCTCTGACTCCTGCCTTTTTGTCAATGCCACTGTCTCCAACCCATATAACATAGCTGGTTTCACTACCCTCTTGTAGACATTCCCTTTCACTTTTACTGGTACTCGTCTGTCACAAATTACTCCTGACACTCTTCTCCACCCACTCCATCCTGCCTGTATTCTCTTCTTCACCTCTCTTCCACACTCACCGTTACTCTGAACTGTTGATCCCAAGTACTTAAACTCATTCACCTTTGCCACATCTACTCCCTGCATCCTCACTATTCCTCTGTCCTCCCTCTCACTCACACACATATATTCTGTCTTAGTCCTGCTGACCTTCATTCCTCTTCTCTCTAGAGCATATCTCCACCTCTCCAGGGTCTCCTCCACCTGTTCCCTACTCTCACTACAGATCACAATATTCATAAAAATAAAAATATTCATAACCATTATCGATATTCTGCCTTTCTCCATGCCACAAGTATTCCAGGATACCGTAGACAAAATACAGAATTCTATCACAAATCACAAATTTATTCTACTAAGAGACCTTAACCTTAACTTGGGGAAGTACATATAAAACAACAACTAACTAGACTAAGAAGAAATTAGGTCTTATATATAAAAATATAATTATTAGAGATGTGAAATATTTACTAATGTTATATAAAGTTTGTGTTAGATCAATCCATAATCACAGTGGCTCCTTTTGTATATATGGTGCTGGTCAACTTAATAATTTAGAGCAGGTCTAAAGGAAATCTACCAAATGATAGCCATAGTTAAGGATTTAGATTCCATGAATAGGTGTTGATGTTTGATCATATATTCCACACATTATAAATAAATTCATACTGTCTGCTATTTGCCTGTAAATTTTTTTTCTGATAAAACATTACAGATATTATTTAATATAGATGTTTATGCTTCCACAAAACATATAAACATAACAATTTAAAACTGTACATCTCAGTACTTAAGAAACAACTTAAGAATTTCTATATACTCAACAGAATACTTTTATGGTCTAAGATTCCTGATTCAGTAAAAATGTGTCTAACCATTAACTCCTTTAAGAAAATTGGACTCATGGGTGGGAGATAAAGTCTATGACCCTACTATTCAGGATACAGTGTTCCTAGATAGCCATTTAATCTTATGAACTTATGAAGCAGATGTTTGTAGGTTCATAGGTTGTTACTAGGCTAATGACCAATAGGGCCCTTATAAGCTCAGCTGTGCACCCCAAATCATTTGTCCTAAGTATTATATGGAGGGGGGATATATTAGAAGTCAGTTATCTAAAGCTTTGTGGTGGGGTGTTAGATAATACTTTTCTTATTGATGGCCTCTGTCCATAATGGACATGGGGGCCAGACCGGGGGGGGGGGTAAATTTGCAATTTCCCATCCAATTATCATACCCTTACCTATAAGATGGGTGACATGGAATGATTTTCTTATTGTTTTAGCTATGTGTTGTTCAAATGCCAATTTGTTATCTACATATATTCCCAGTCCCCTTACTACTGGGTCAACTCTTAAGGGCATTTTATCAATGGAGTAATTAACTTGGGTTGATAGTTTCCCAAAGGGCATCATAATGAATTTTTTGTCATTGGGTTTCAGGCCATTGTTTGGCACCTGTCATTTGTCTGTGCAAAACATACTTGCAAGAATATTGGTGTTTTAGGTAAAATAGATAATATCTCTCAATGTACAGTCATCTGCAAACTTGGTGAGCTAGAGGCCTTGAACAGCAGTCTTGACTTCCATGAAGTAGATGCCAAACAGGAGCAGGCCCAGCACAGAACCCTGAGGTACTCCACTGGTGACCAGTATCTTGGTGGAGGCAGTCTAACTGATTATGACTTTTTGAGTCCTGTCTCTGAGCCAGCTGGAAATCTAGCAAGTTATGTAAAGGCTTGTGCCAGGCTCAGAGAGCTTGTCAACAATGCCTGAGTGGGGTATTGTACCAAATGCCTTAACCAGGACAAGAAATGCAGTTTACACTGTTTTGCCCTTGTCCATTGCCTTGATGATGATTTCAAAGAAGTTTACCAGGTCAAAGGTTGAGTAGGCATGACCTTCCCTTAGCAAATCCAAATTGGGATGGGTCCAAGGTGTGTATGTTGCCAATGTCCTTCTTTATCATTTCCATGATAACTCGTTCCATGGCTTTGTATATTAGGCTTGTTAAACTGATGAGTCTGTAGTTCCCTATGTCAATTGATGGTCTGTGATTGAGGAGGAGCATGAGAGTTGCAATCCTCTATTCACTTGGAAGGTAGCCTATTTCAAGATTGTAGTTGAAGACAGCCTCAAGTGGTCCTTATAGGTCATACTTTAGTCTGTACAGGAGGCATGTAGGCGGTATTCTTGACTTTAATGAGTGCTGACAGCACATTATACCTGCTGTTAACTGGGGGAAGTATGTTGTAGGGGATTTCACACATGTATTGCTCGTGTTCCTTACAACCTCATTTGTGAGCAAGATTTTGCCTGCAAGGAAGTTGCGTATTTATTTCTCTTGCATATTGTATTATTTTCTTTAATGATTAAGTGGTTGTCTTATGATGGAATGGTGTCACCAGTTCTGACTTCTTTGGTCCTGTCTTTTAGCCAGTTGGTAATCCAACTAGTTATACAAGAGTTTACGCCAAGCTCAGAGAGCTTGTCAACAACACCTGAGTGGAGTATTGTATCAAATGCCTTAGCCAGGTCAAGATATACAGCATGTACTGTTTTACCCATTGCCTTGGTGACTGTCTCAAAGAAGCCTGCCAGGTTAAGTAGGTATGACCTTCCTTTAACAAAGCCAAATTGGGATGGGCCAGTGTCTGTAGATTGCCAATGCCCATGTTTTGCATTTCCATTATAATCTGTTCCATGGCTTTGCATATTAGGCTTGTTAGACTAATGGGTCTGTAGTCCCTGGCTCAACTGTTTACCTATTAAAATACCCAAAAATATAAACGTTTCAGGCACACTAGAAAAGTATATCCACATGAAGTAAATTACTTCAGTAGCTACCCATTTCCCTCTCCTCGGATAGGCTAACAGTTACTCTTTATGTCTCCTGAAACCAGAGTCACAAACTTTACTGATGTATATACTTTAAGCATCTGTAATCTAATCCTCTGTTGAAAGAAAAAAGCATCATCCATATCAGTTCAAGAATATTAAAGGAGTATTACGTTTAATAATGCTTTTTTGGTGCTCTCTCTTCAAATAAATACATATATAGTGATATGTCCATTGAATACATTTGCTGATTTTTCCCGGTGTGCAGCTGTGCTGTTAAAAGTAGATATGATATCAGTTAATATGAGTTGAGATGACCTGATTAGGTTCAAGTATTGCAGCTAATCTATTTTACAAGATTAAATGTTATTTTCTTTTAAATTCTCTGGATAGTGGAAATGTATTTGTTTCTTCCATTATAAAGTCACTAAACTAAAATATATTGTCATTTCATCTGGCTAATATTCAAAATTGGGACACTACCCCCACCCCCCAAAAAACTTTACCTCTTTATTAAATTATCTGCTAGAAAAATGCATTTCAATGTTAAGAATTTACTGTAATAAGAGATTTACGTAAACGTTGCCATGGACTTTTTGTCCATAGTATTTCTAACTGCACTAGTTTGACATGTCCCGAGTAAGTCTGTGTCCATCAATTTCTTAAAGAACTACTAGCATAAATATTTAAACAAACTGTGTGAAATGCAATGCTTGTGAACTGGCAAGGGTCATGTGAAATGTGGTGTACTAAATGAAATATGTTGATTACAACATTGCATCATTCTTTTAAATTGTTAAAACATTTTAGTCACTTAAGTGTACTGAGTTTCTCTTTATTTGGCTGTTTGTTAATAATCTAATCATTTATGCATATCACACACACAAACAGACAAATACGCACAGACGGGAACACCCATAACGGCAGATGATACAGCATTTGATTGTTTGTTGCCCTTCTTTGCAACCCTGTAGTTTTTGGGAAGTTGGCATTTAGGTTTCTGTTCAGTCTTAACATGATTATAAAAATAGGAAGCTAATGCACTGGTGGTTTTCCTGACCTGGGTCTCTAGTGTCTTGTGATCGGATAAAGACATTGACAGGCTGGTTGCATTATGTAAACTGAAAGTTACATTAGGAAATTTGTTTTGAGATGAGAAATTTGAGAGATAATATTGTTAACTGCTTTTATTATTTCAATAGTTAAATACGGATTTTACCTAAAGACAAACAGCTAACTGTTTGTATTGCTGCTTACTGGAATTTGTAGTACAGCTGTGTTTGCTTCAAGAATGCTCATCCATTTCACCACTCAGTCATTTCCCTTCTCAGTGTCTGTAAGCTATCTTTGTTTCTCTTTCAAATTAAACAGGGCCACGTTTTAATTACCTGACCAAAAAGAGATAGCAAATCTCTTTTATTTAATAGTCACATAAATAAACATTATATAGCAAGGAGCACCGAAAGTCCAAGGATATTAGTTAATCCAACATGTATTGTCTTTCACCTAGAAGGACTCTGACAGGGGTAGTGCTACATAATACTACTGACTAAATACTAAATACTAAACTACTGATCCAACAAGTTAATCATATCCTGGCTATTAATTATAAGCTGTTACTGAGAATAGTTTGCTATTACAAGTACAGACACTCAGCAGTCAGGAAATTCCAGAGTAAGTTAATTTAATTTGCCATATTTATTTAATATGCCCACTTTCCCTGTGCAGTCAGTAAGATATTAGAAACTCCTTCCCTCCCTCCCTGTTAGACTTCCCTTGCACATACTCCAAGCAAACTTAACTGATCTGTCTCTGCAGTGCTTACACCAACCGTGAACTGACTCAGACATGTTCAAGTATCATCTTCTTCTTTTGTGAAGAAAATAATGCCCTGACTTTGCCTATCCATTTCTCTCATTCTTAGTTTGCATAGCATGCTTGCATTATTTCTTCTTGTTTCTTGCAGTTTGTGGTACTTTACATTTTTTTTCATGTGTTTTTTTCTTAAAGTCTTAAAAGAAAATTCTTTGTAAGGGCCAGTTATGAAATATACAAATTCTTTGAATGCATCAGGTTTAACTCTACTTAACTTATGTGTGAGCTGAGAAGTTGCATTCTTGTTTAAGCTTTCATCCATGAGATATGCTGGATAAAGCTGCCCTGTGACTATTTTGGATACTTTCCTGCTTTGCCCACCCTGTTTTTATTGTGTTTTTAAATCCTGTATCTCTTGAATTGCCCACCACTTATGGAAATATGACATTAGAAGCTCTTCTTATCTTCTTGAGCTAGTCATCACTGTGACACCATATGTGGAAGGCCCTCTTCCTAAACTAATAATCTTTTAATTATATGCCCTTTCATATGTTCCAACCCAGTAGGTGTACACTCATGCCTACAGCATTATATCCATTTTACAATTAAGTTTTACAATCTGCAACATTTGGAATGAGACTTCAGATCACTGGAAAACCTGCAAACCACATCTCAGGAAGCAGCTTGAGTTTAGTGCCGTGTCTTGTTTCTGGAGAGTTAAGGTGCAGAGCAAAATGGATTCCTAACTGCGTACAGCCCTAGTGAAACCAGCAATGGTGGTAATACTGGTCAGGTAGTAGCTGTTAGGTGAATCACTGCTTAATTCTGGGCTTGTTTTATTCTATACTTATGGTAATTCAATAGTATAAGTACTTAGTAATTTATTTTGTCACTCACTGGCTCCTGGCAACATGGATTCACAATTTTGATTCTTCCATTTTTTGCTAACCTGTTTATAGCAGGAACCTAAAATCACAGAAAATAGAAAATACAAGGTACTTGGGCTATGCCATTTCTGACTGCCATTTCCGACCATTAGACCTTACCTTCTTTTTCAAGATATCATAGGACAGTTATACTGGTGGTGAAGTTATGAATACCCAGCCAACTGTCTAATTATTTCTTAAAGGAAGATAATGTATCAAGCTTACCAACAATCCTTTGCTTTTATACTGCACTGATGCTACTAAAGAAAGGTGAAAATACTAATGCCTCATACACCTCACATGTTAGTAGGCAACCTACCAACACATCACAGACACTCAACACTAGGATTGCTTATGCAGAACCTCTAAATAACTCACTACTTAAGTCTTCTAAACACCATTTCAACAACCCCAGCCGCAATGTACCATACCCACAAATAACCTCTCATTGGCATCTTCACCCACACATAAGAAGTTTCTGTATCTCTAAGCCAACACCCAGAGGCTGTGGTTATATAAAGAAATGTACTTGTAATAAGTGACTCCATATCCAGGCACTCTGATGTTCCACTCACCAGAGTGAACAGAGACAGGGTGACAATCAACTGATTGTCTCACACCAGAATTCATAACATGATGAGAACCCTTATGTCCCTCCAACCCAAATGTGATTATAACTTGTGCTTGTCCACATCTGAGTGAATAATCTTTAATACTCCAAACTAGAAGAGGTGCAAACAACTTTGATCTCTCCTTACATGTGTCTGAGGCAGGAAAGACACTTGTCTTTAGAAGTATCTTTCCATCTCTGGGGACAAAACAAGCAAGTTGACTTGAACAATTAGTTAGATGACTGGCATGATTCCAAGGAGCTCCATTATGTGTCAGCATGTGAAGTAATGAACATGCCATTGTATTTAACTAGGCATGGCCTACATCTATGTCCTCACATCTTCTGGATAAGGGATAAGGTTTGTGATGCCCAAAAAGTACATCTCTTGGGGCATTCCATCTTAACAAATTCCAATCTGCCTTACATAAAGGTAGCACTACTGTGAAAAGAAATGCTTGATGTTGAGGTTTTCTTAATACATGAATGCAAACATATATGAGTAATTACTGAAACCTGGTTTCAGTTACAGATAGCAATCACTTCATGCCATGGCATTATGCCTATGACTCACTAAGGTCATCAGAGAATGGTATGTCCGTCTTTTCCCCCATTACCTCATGCTAGACCCCTCAAGACACCAATTTAAGAGTTGGGGCTTGAGATCTTAACAACATTAAATAAAAAACATTACCACATTTCAGACAATTCTAGATCTCCTTTAATGCCTCCTAATGACTGTGATAACTACCTCAGTAAGATTAATTATATGCCAATTAATCTCAATACTCTAATCCTAAGTGATTTAAACTACCCATCCATAAATGGAAATCTTATTGAAAAAATAATAAATATACCCAGCTAATCCTCAGTTTTATGAACTTCCTAGACCAGATATTCCAAGGCCCAAAAGAAGTGACAATGTACTTAACCTCCTCTGTACATAAGTCATCTCCAACTGCACCCTTGCTAATGTCATTCCCTCGTTTACCAAATCTGACTATGAAACTGTTATCTCCTTACTGAAACATACCAATGTCCTTCCCAGTGATTCTACACTATTCAGATTACTCCAAGCTAATATTCCTTTTTGAGGAACTGAGGAAATTTAAAAGTGCCCTTCGTATGACCAGATCTCGAAGGATGATATAAACACCTCTGAATTACATGGCTGTCTAAACCATATTCAAAAATAAACCCCTATAGTACAACTCCCAAATATATACATACTCTTTAATAAGAAAAACAAATACAATGTACCCCATATAAGACTGCCCACCTAAGAAATAAGAAGGCATTTAGGCAGGCAAGCAAAGAGATAAAGTACACCATTAAGAAGATTAAGGCAGCATATGAAATGAAAGTTACCACCTACTACAATGATAACCATAATTTATTTATTATTTATTTATTTTATTTGACATTTGTTGACCAGGTTAGTCCAACTGGGACAGAGACCTTTTTCAGTGGAGACCCGGGGAGAAAAGCTCCACCGTAAATATATACAAATTAAGTTGACTTATAATAATACAAAAATATAGCATATTGACATAAAGAATAACAAGTTAACATACATGGTAAATAGAAACAACATTTCAGCATGAGGAGGTAAAGAGGAGAGTACAAGGAATAATACAGAATATTCTATTAACAAAATAAAGTTATATACCTCAAGTATTAGACTGGCTGTGAATAGAGGAAGATATGGCCAAGTATGGAATGAAGAGAAGTTTAAGAGTGTAGGTGAGAAGCAGAGAAATAAAAAAGGTGGATAGCAGTGTTACAATAAAGAGAAATAGGAAAAAGGCAGGGTTTCACTGAAGTAGTAGTAAGAAGAAAGAATAGAATACATTAGAGAGATGGGTCAGTCAGGGGGGAGATAGCACAGACGTAGTTTATTTAAGCAACAACCCATGCCTGGGTGTGGGTAATGCTGGATTTACCCACGGTTGGTGTGGTTTGGTGACCACACAAAGACAACCGTGGGTAAATCCAGCATTACCCACACCCAGAAGTGGGTTATTGCTATTATACAATGACATCATTTAAGAAAAAAAACCCTTACTTTTCTTATATAATGTCCTTGTATAACTGCGCCGTGCTGTCCTTCTGCCGCTTTGCCATTGCTGATGTACTGCACATGCATTTGGAACTTGCGTTCCCACACATACCCAGTACATCAGTGCTCGGGAAAGTAAGCAACGGAGAAAAGAAGATCTCTGTTGTTACGAATTTTTTTTTTAAACCCTTAAAATTAAAGAATATATCAATGGAAAAAAGTCCAGGCGACCGGACCTTTTTCCGTTGTATATTCTCAATGGGCACGCTGGTTGAGCTGGCCAATCAGCGTGCTCGTTTTACGATCTACCGGGCAGTCATTGTATAACTTTCTTTATGTAAGTTTTTACTGCCTTACTGAATTTGGATTTGGGTCTAATGTGTTGTATGTCTAATGGTAGTTTATTCCAGTTCTCAGCCAGGGTAACAGCAATAAAGGATTTTCCTTTATTGATCTTGGCTTTATGAATAGTGAGGAGATTTTGCTTAGAGCTCCGGAGGTCCTTTTTAACTATACTAAGAGTATTAAAAGTAACATCCAGCACTGCAATAAGTGACACTTAAATTGCACTACCTGTTAAAATAGCTAACTGACAAAGGCAGTTCCAATTTCCTCCACTTACTCATATTCTGGACCAGGTCCTAGGGAGCTGGACTTCAACCAAAATAAAAGCAATAGCTCCCAAACAATATACAATATACTAGTTAGCATTCCTGGGGATTTGTACCTGCTCACTGGAGAAAGGACATTGTGGTTCAACTCTTCAAAGGCGGCTATACCACAGCCCCCTGGCAATTAACTTCACTAGAATTATCTGTGAAACCATTGATCTTAGTCAAACATGTTTGTGACCTGGAAACTTTCAAATGTAATAAGTGTGACTACAGGAAAAGTACAGCTGTCTTCCTTAACCTGGCAACTTTATTTGAAAATGTAGTGGCTGCCATTATTAAAGGCCACACTGCCCATACTGTGCATCTGGACCTCATTGAAGTATTTTATATGATTGCCCATGCTGGCATTATTGATAAGTTCACTAGACTAAGCATAACCCCCTACATTACCAATTGTGTTGCAAACTGGGTCTTCATTTGCATGCACACAGTAACATATGGTTGTATTTTCTCATTTAATGATATTTCATTAATGGTGCATCACAGAGCTCTATCCCAGGTGCTCTCCTCTTCACCAGCTTCGTCTCCTATGAGAAAGCAGATATAAAAATTCTACGTCTATATTTACTGATTACTGTAAACAGGATTCTATGATTAACTCCCCCATGATCACTCATACCCTTCAAGAGAAGCTTTTATTATTTGAATCTAAGATAACATATTCTTTCTGATGGGTTAGGAAGACAATTGCCGATTTTATGAAACTTTCTTCCCATCACCATATGCACCCATGCATAACTCTAGAACTCCTTCATGAAGTTTGGCACTTCTTTTTTCTGAAATGCTGACTCTAATACAAGGCAGCAGAATCATACACACCCACCCACACACACACACACACACACACACACACACACACACACACACACGCACACACGCACACACGCACACACGCACACACACAGACACACACACTTACACAAAAACATACCCGCTGACATGCATTCACACTTACATCCACAAACATAATGGTCTTGGGATTCGTTTTTAGTCATGGCCTGGGCAACATGACACATTTACAATACACATTTGGTACAAAGAGTTATGATGCATTATAGGTTCATAAGTAAGTATTAGGCTAGCTGGCCTTGTGGGCCAATTTATGCTTAGCCAGTT
Source organism: Protopterus annectens (assembly GCF_019279795.1). NCBI lineage: Eukaryota > Metazoa > Chordata > Ceratodontiformes > Protopteridae > Protopterus > Protopterus annectens. The sequence continues at coordinate 934,299,513 of NC_056747.1, read as the reverse complement.
TCCCTTTTGGTGCATGAATTAACTTATCCCATTCAGTGTTAGACTGGCCTTACCAATCACATGTTTGAAAATTATATATTACCCTTAATGGGAATAACTAGGATCATTCCATAGATAACTTGAGGGGATGGATGTGTGGGGTAAAACATTTAGGAGCTGTCTCTGACTATAAGTAATACAACCGGCAGTGCATGGGTAAATTTTCTATTATCTATCCATAAATCCAAGTTGTGCTTAAATATGGACAGGATTGAGCTTTGTTTAAATGGATGAGGAGTCTGTTCCAGAACACTGGTATCTTCTGTGAGATATACCTATCCCTCCAAACTGTTATGTTAATGTGGCAGAAGAGGTTTAGATCACTGGACCAAGTATTTCTGATGCCATTTGACTTAATAATAAGTAGTAGGTCCATAAATACCGGGTCAGAGGATGCCTCATATGCAGAGCATGCCTTTGGCTAGTTCGACCTTTTTGGTCAAATAGGGCTCTGTTCCCACAGTGCACTGTGGCATGTTCATTATGACTTATGTAATCCACAAAACCTGCCATAGAGACATTATAGGCATTTTCTGACCTGTAGTCTTGCTTCTGCAGTAGCTAAGAGTCTTACTTGTGGAGTGGATTACAATTACTGTCATTCATTGAGCTAGTGGGTAGTATAGTATTACTGATACTGCAGGTCTGTGAAACTTGTCTCACTTGTATGAGTCACACTGTTAGCTGCTCATTCTTCATTAGTAGTTAGTTGCTGTTGCTGACACAGGTAAGTACTAGGCTAGCTGCTCTTGCAGGCTGTTTTAAGCCTAGCCAGTTTCCCTTTTTGTGTTTGAAATAAACTATCACATGTGGTTTTTGTATATATATATATATATATATATATATATATATATATATATATATATATATATTGGCCTTACCCATGCAGTGGTCGATAATTATATGTTACCCATAATGAGAATAACTGGGATCATACTGCGATAATTTGAGGGGGCCCATGCATGGGATAAAGCATTTAGGAGCTGTCTCTGTCTGTTAGTAGTACATTTGGTAGTCCTGGGGTAAATTTTCTGTTTCCTATCTATAGGTCTAAACTGCAATTGAATATGGACAGGGTGAACTTTGTTTTGGATGGGAATTCTGTTCCATAGTTACTATTGTTATTTTTATTATTAATCATTCTGAGGAAATCAAACAAATGTATTACTTTAAAAAGGTATGAGAATTAAATGGGAAGGGATTTCAACAAATCATAGTAGATTCAGGAGGCGACTCAAAACTCATGAGAAAAAGAAAGGGATACTACAATGTCAGAATGTTTATCTGAGATAAATAAATCGGCTGTTCTTTTGGTCCCGCAACCTACCATAACCATCAAGTGCATTCCCACTCACTTGAGTGTAAGAATGTTCTAGCATTCTGCATATTGGGCATGGAGACAAGAAATGACAACTGTGATAAGTCACATTTTACTAGGGTTTATTTTTTCAACCGAGCTTACTTTAGAGTAGCATTGTTTGCTTAGTGCTGCATTTATTTTAACAAAATGTAATATAATACATGAAGATATTCTATTCTATTCTATTCTATTCTATTCTATTCTATTCTATTCTCTTCTGTTGTATTACAAATAAAGATATTATTTTGCTTTTAATATGCTGTAATAATGTTAATTCTGATATCTAATCTGAAATAATTTTAAGTGCAGGAGACCAGAGGGTGGAAAAGGGTTGGGATGTAGGTGAGGTGTTAGGTGGTGTGGTCTCCATCAAAATGATCTAGATTAGACCACAAAGTCACTAAGACTTCCTCTGCTTGTATACTGGACACAAGTCACCCCTTAGCTGTCTGCATTACATTAAGTAAGGCAGTCCATGTAAGACATATTGTTTAGACCTTGTCTCCCTTTAGTAAGGTATCTGCATACAGCTGGACAGATACACACCTAATGAGGGTTGAATAGCTCTAGACAGAGACACAATCCTTTTGTTTATAAGCTGCACAATATATTAATACAGAAGACAGTTATTCAAATCATTGAAAGAGTCACAATGTAGAGGATTTAGACTTTACAGTATTGTACATGTGGTAAAGCAAATTTAACACAGAGCTTTCAAGTGACTTAAGGATACCATAGCTATTATCTTACTTACTGTCCAGATATTTGCAGAAAGTCCAGATTTTTTTCTCATATTTTTGGTCTGTTCCTCATAAAATGTGTGTTTTTTGGGTAAATAAATAATGACAGACATTCAAGTTTCAGACTTCATATCCTTCAGAAAAATGCACAATAATGCAAAATCTCTTATTCTAATAACTTTTTAAGTTGAGAGGAAAATATTTAAAATCTGTCTTTACTTTTGGGCCTTTGACCCCCTTTATTTCTGGCTTTGTCCAGATTTCTTGCTCTGAGAGGTTGAGAGTTATGATACTGACAAACAACAGGTTGCCCTGGATGCTACCTTTGTCTCACATATAACTAAGTTAGTAGTTTGTATTTATACACTGGAATGAGCTATTAATTCCAGATCTGCAACACCGTGTTTATAAGGAAGCTATGAGACAATGATATTGCTATGAACAAGAACACAGATGCACTGATACACAGAGGTGGCCGTGGGCATGTCCAGGCATGCCTGGGCTTATTGAGTGAGTGGCTGTGGTACAAGAGTATACTGTGGGCTTATAGCATTAGGGAATCCATGTTGAATGGGTACAAATCCCATCTAAATAAACCTCGACAAACTGTCTTCAATATAGTTTAGTCTCTTCTGTTTAGGTCCTGTGCATTATTTCTTGAATATTTATTCTCTTGCGTTATCCACCAGGTTTCTGCTATGTAATCATACAAGGAGTATTTCTTTGTGCTTCTTCTTTTTTATTAAATGTATTTGGTTCTAATGTCAGATGTAATATTTGGGGAAGGTATGATAGGATGATTCCTATTGAAATGACATGACTCACAATGCTGAGTCCAGAAATACACCCCCCCCCAAAAAAAAAAGCCCACAGAAGAGTGACTATTGAACATTGTTCTTCTTCTTTAAACTTGCTTTTTGGCAGTGGGCAAGTCCTTCTGTACCCTCGATGGGGGGGGGGGGAGGTCAAGCCACCTACCCTCCTTGCTCTTATATATATTAACTCCAAGACTGCTATACCTCAGAGTAAAGGGATTACTTTGATAAATAGCAATCTCAGTACATGTAATGCTGGATTTTAGGTCATCCCGTCACCACATTCTGGGACACTGAGTGTCAGCATTTCAAATGGCTGTATGACAGGACTGATTAATATTGCAATTTCCATATTGCATTTTTTTCTTTTTTTGCTTGTTTAGTTTAGGTGGGCAGCCATTTAAACTCTATTGGGATTTATTTATTTATGTTAATTTTATTCTGTTTTTCGATGTTTTTTTTATTAGGAAGGTCAGTTTTCACACATCAGGAGATGAATTTACAGTAGAGAGTCGATTATCCAATAATTGGGACCTAGGGTAGTTCAGATAATCAAACTGTTCGGATAATCAAACATACATTGAACTGGATAAAAACTACAAAAATCTTGTTTCTTCTTCATGCTTTTCAAATATTCAGTGATTCCAGTGAACAATAAAGAATATCTTTTACAGATTAGCAGGATAAAAGCTCAAAAAGCATGCACAAGCATATATGTATAACATTTACATATTCAGACTTTATGATTTTTCCTACACAAAAACATTGGAAGGCTGTATTCGGATAACTGACGTTTCTGATAATCGACATTCGGATAATTGACCCTCTACTGTATTTTATGCTTGGAAACCATTGTGGATAATTTCTAGAGATTAGGTGAATATTTTTTTGTACTTATTAATATTTTAGTCTTAATATGTGTACTTTTTTTATAATTTACAGTACTATTACTAATGGTAAGTGAGAAATCGCAATTTGCTTCTAGTTTTCTTCTCAGTTTTCTATGAAGGAGGCATTTTGGTCATAATTTCCATCTGCTTTAGGTTGGTGTTTATATTTTATGTTTGTGTGTGTAGCACTTAACATAACTATTTTTGTAAGAGTTTGAGGTAAGGTTAGCATTTGATTGATGCTAGTGTGTTGTGCTTATGGTTTAAGTAGCTGATGATATTGACAGCATACCTCTCAACTATCAAGATTTTCACAGAATGTCCAGATTTTTGTCTCATATTTTTCATCTTTTCCTCATAAAATTAGTTTTTCTGGCAAATTGTTGGCAAGTCATTGGAGACTGAAGTCAGAAAATAATAACAGACATTTGACTTTCAGACTTCATACTCTTCAGAAAATTCATGCTAATGCAAAACCTATTATTCTTTTAACTTTACAAGTCTGTAAGTGCAATATTTATGTTTTTTTCCTATTTTGACCTTTGTCCCACTGTTATTTATGGCTTTGTACAGATGTCTTGCACTAGGAGGTTGAGAAGTATGATTGACAGTATGGTACTGTTCATTATGATTCAGGTAGACTGTGATAAATTCTTGTAGTCAGAGTTAGAATGCATCTTATCTCACATATCTGTGTTTATCACATTCTTTCTTGCGGTCCAGTGTAAATGTGATATGTTGTATGTTTATAGCTTTCACAGATTATGACTTTTTTCGGTATGTATGCCATCATAACTGAAAAAGGGATGTACATATATCACTTTAGTGGTTATGACACACAAAAATCACAGTGTTTACCGAAACTTCCTATTTTGTGAAAACCAAACATGATCATGTAGTTCTAAGGGATGCGGCTAATACACTGAAGAAAATAACTTATTCACCTCTAAAGTGCTCACACATCATGGCTTAGACTAAACCCTTCCTTACACTGACTGCCAGGGCTACTATCACCCAAACACACCTAATCTCCACCCTTCTCTGTTCCTCCCCAATTTACACTAATCTATCCAAAAACAATCTCAATAAGCTGGCCACTTCATATAATAACATTGCCAGATTTGCCACTGGTTCCCCATTCCGAACTCACCATTGCCAAAATCTAAAAAACTAGGATGGTTGGAGCTGCAAAACCAGCTTCTTCTTCAGTAATTAACTATCACCCACAAGATCTTGTATCATCCCCCAAATACTCCCATACTCTCTCACCTTATCAACCCATATAAAAATCTGAGAACCCTATGCTCAGCTAATAAGTTATTAGTTGCAACCCTTAAATCCAATAATAAATCTGGTGATTGCCTATTTACTAACTCCATTGGAAACTCTTGGAACAAGCTTCCTAACAATCTAACATCCTTGACATCCACTTTTCAAAAAGCAGCTAAAAGCCTTCCTTAATTCACAGTGGCTATGCTATGCCATGTACTAATCCTGATTGAAACACTTTAGACATAACCAACCTTTTCTAGTGTATAAGTTTCTTTTTTAACTTCTGTGTTCTAACTACTCTAATTTTGTTTTGTATCAATCCTTGTTTATATTAAGCTAGGCATTCTTGCTTAGTTATGTCATTTTTTAGTCATATGTTAGATAAGCCTAACTAAATGTTTTTTTTCTATGTTTAATAATTTTTGGAAATGATCCCCTTATGTCTTTTCTTACTCATTGTATAAATTTGTATAACATTATTGTGCAGCTTTTCTCCCTGGGCCTCTACTGAAAATGGACAAATATCCAGTTAGACTAGCCCGGTCAACAAATGTAAAATAAATAAATAAATAAATAGACTGTCTTCACTTAGACAGACAGAAATCAGCAAAAACCTTGAGGTAACAGAAAATCTGTGTGTCATATATAATCAAAAATGGTACAAAGAAACAACTAATTCTGGTGGTTTTTATGTTTTGGATTTTGGCTGGAAAATTAGAATAAGGCTATTATACTAAAACTGAAGAAACAGAAAGGGTTATTACAAGCAATAATTCATATGCTGAATGTGTATGTATACTGTTAACAAAACGGTTATATCACCAACACTGAACCAATATTTGAATATGGCAGTGTGTCTCATGTGCTAGATAATATGTATGATGTGAGCATGGATAATAACAAGACCTGGCTGTTATTACACCAATGACAGTATGAACAAAACCTTTGTAGAGGAAGCTGACTCAGAAGACTGATGCCATGATGGAAGATGTTTGTTCAAGCTCTTGGACAGCAACATCTGCAATACAGAATATCAGGAAGGTTAGGTTCACAAGTTTTAAAGCTAAGATCAACAAGGCAGATATACTGAAGTTTGGGATAGCTAGATTTGTTGATCATATTAAACAAAAAATGAAACTGCCCATTTGAAATACTAACTAGAATTTCAAAATCTGCATCTGAAAAAAAAAAAAGATCTTATGAAATTTGATCACCTTTTTTCTCCAGCTCATAGAAAAACAGCTACTTGCCTCCAGAGGTATAATACTTAAAGCTGAAAATGTCAACAAAATCACTTTGGCACAAGGTATGTTCAGACATTGCATATGGAATAAAAATAATGTTTGTAATTTATAAAAAAAAAGTGAATTGGAAATGAACTAATGCCATAATGTTTTTTCAGAATTCTTATTCCCCATTTCAGTGTATCATCCCTGCGATCTTCCCTGATGAACTATGCAGTTATCATTCCATTACTTTTTTTCTGAAAAGTATAATTTTACAGTATTCATTGCAATTGTTCAGTGAAACAATCTGAAGAAAATATCATATCTTAAGCTACATCACTCACACTGTGGTCCTATAGTATACTCGTGTCTATAATCTCAGGCAAAATAAGGAAAATTAAAAAGTAAAGGTGTGTTTATTAAATCAAATGCTCACTCATTACGTTTTGAAATTATAAGCGTTTTAAAAATAAAACTACAATTTTACACATTTTTAAATGAAGAAATCAGGTAAATTATTCATTGACAAATTGTTTAAAATCAGTTTGCATGAGTACTGTTGGCCAAATCTGATTTATGTGAATGCTGCATCTGAATGAAATGTCATTTGCTTGAATATTATATTTGAATGAACTCCCATTTGGTCAAATGTATTTTCTGTAGTACTTACAAACATCAATGACCTTAGGGTCAGTGTTGTACTTTGGATTGATGCTGCTGTTGAAATTGTGGTATTCATTACCATTAGGCTCAGGATTAAGTTTAGGTTTTGGATTAAGTTTGGTTTTATAGTTTGGTTTGGATTTAAGGTTAGCTTTCATGTTATGGTTATATGTCTTAGGTTTAGTTTTGGGATTTGGGTGAGATTTATGGTTACCATTAAATCAATGGCCATGCTTATGGGGTGTGGACATTGTGTTTTGTAACTGGGTTCTGTTATATAAAATAATGAGGACAAATTTGAGTACTGTTGTATGTGCATTTCTGAAACATTTGTATTTCAACAAACTATCTTTTGATGTTATACCTTTTCAAAAAAATTGCACTTAATGATTTCTTATATCCACCTGAAACTTAAAAAATATACAGTACTACAAATTCTATACAGAAATATATTTCAAGTCATGAACAAAATACAAAAGCAAATACCCTTTCCAAACACAAAATCTATTTCTTTAAAAACTATACAAAAGTATTTTTTCTACATTGTTTGAAAAATCCAAACTCTCTGGCACATCTTACAAAATAAATACATCCAAATTCTGAAACAAAACTAATAAAATCTTTCAAAGTTAGACACAATCTGATTTCAATAACATGCACTTGCAACTTTTTCAAATTATAAAACGTTGATCAATAACATTTATTATGCTAATATCATGATGTGGGTATATTTCTTTTTAAAAATACAATAAAACACTTAAAAATCCAAATATAACCTTACAAAGCCACACACACACACACACACACATATATATATATATATATATATATATATATATATATATATATATATATATATATATTCACACCTAAACATAAACCCTATATTATCATATAATTAAATGCTATTAAACAGGATTCCCAAAATTAAACTTAATGTCAAATACTTCAGATATACATGCAAAGCTAACCTGCAAATTAATTGAAAAGTGCCTACATCATTCAATAATAATAATAATGAAAAAAAAAAAAATATATATATATATATCTTGAACAGCTAAGAAGGGAGGTGGGACAGCAGTTCTTTACTAAAATACATTAAGTGTTAATAGAGATCCAGTTCAACCTCCCCCATTTAATAACGCATAGATCCTCACTACCAAACTGCAAATAACCCTAATAAGAGTGTAAATATTTTCTGTGTCTACATTCCCCCAGAAAATAAAATAAGCACTCAGGAAGATATCCTCCAATGGTTATCCACTACCTACTCCCAAGAAACCATTGTTCTTGGTGGCTTTAACACCGGCTGGTGCACCTGCTCAGCTGAATCCCCTGTCACCCATATAAATTTGTTTGAGTTCACACAAATAATAACCTCTCCCACTAGGATTAGTAAACCCACCAACAGAGAAAGTATTTTAGGTTGGGTACTTATCAATAGCCACCCAAGCTTGTATACAGCTGGGACTCTACCCGATGACCTAAGTGATCATTCACTAACATATCATTAAGAATAAGGCAGAAACCCACCACGGGACTACTTACAAAACAATCAGAAATAATAAATACTTCAATCTTACTAACTTCCTAAGTAAACGTAAATCGGTCAACTGGTCAGTCCTAAAAAATATACCACTAGATGAAGCTGTGACTTTCTTTAATAATAAATTCCTGATTATCCTTGACTCCCATGCTCCTGTACATACTATAAAGATTAAATCTAGTATTGCTCCATGGCTCACAAAGGAAACTAAGATAAAAATCAAACTTAGAAATATAGCTTGGACCAAATGGTGAACAATTAAAGGCCCCCTTGACCAAGTGAGATATCATCAACTTAGAAATGATACAAAAAAATGTATTTTGCTAGACAAAAAAAATACTACTACCAGAACCGCCAATTTAAACACCAAAACAATCCCCAAAAGTTTTGGGCAGGTATTAACCAACTTCTTCATCCAGGACAATCTGCTACCCCAACCCCATTAAACTACACCCACAAATCCCCTGAAACTGTTGCCACTGCCTTTAATAACTTTTTCACTGAAGCTATTCAGTCCTTGGCTAACCAACTTACTCCCACCCACTCTAGCTCTACCATTAACACTCCCACTTCTCATCCCCCCTTTGACTTCCAACCTGTCGCTACCACTTTTATCTGATCCCTTATCAAAAAACTAAAACCAACCACCCTTTCTGCTGACCTACTTCCTGCAGAGTACCTACACAAAGCTGCCAACACCATAGCATTCCCCATCTCTATCCTAATCAATAGAACACTAACTGATGGAACTATCGCCTCAGTCTGGAAAATATCCCATGTTATCCCACTCCACAAAGGGGGAAGTTCAACAGAACTGTCCAGCTACAGACCCATTGCTATTTTCTCACCACTAGCCAAATTAATGGAGAAGTGCGTTCATAAGCAGCTTATGAACTATCTCATTCAAAACGGTCTGCTTGCCAACTCTCAGCATGGCTTTAGGCCACATCACAGCACCACCTCCACCCTCCTTTCTTTTACAAATACCATATTCCAAAACAGGAACAACAACAGGCTATCTTCAGCCCAATTTCTAGACCTGTCGAAGGCATTTGATATGATCAACCACAAATTACTCATCCATTCCCTAAAATCCATCTCCCTAGATAACTATGCTATTTAGTGGTTCCTATCCTATCTGAATGGCAGACCACAGGCTGTATTATGGCAGGGAAAACTGTCCACCCTGGTACCTCTCCCCCGTGGTGTTCCTCAGGGCTCTATTCTATGTCCTCCACTCTTTTCTATCTTCATCAACAATCTTCATACTGCCATCCCTGATGCAACCTGCATTCAATATGCAGATGATTCTACCCTGATCTGTATGGCCTCCTTCCCTTTAGACCTGCAAACCTTAACACTAAACACATTTAACACAGTTGTAAACTGGTTCTCTAATCACTGTCTGTTGTTAAATCCCAACAAAACTTAAACTGCTCCTCTTTACCCCCACCAGTAGATCCACCCCATTTTCCTTCTCCATAACATCCAACAATGGCACCTCTATCTCTCCAGATGACCATACTAAGCTTTTAGGAGTAATAGTGGACAACAATCTCAAATTTGATCTGCATATCAATAAAACTATAAAAAACATTAATAAGAAGCTTGGCTCTTTATACAGAAGCAAACCTTTTCTAACTCCATTAGCTAGGACTGCAATCGCCTGCTCACACCTACTCCCTACCCTTCTATATGCCCCCCCCCCATACAAACTGAACTTAGTGAGCTCTCTCACTGTTACAACCATATTGCCAGATTTGCCATAGGCTCAACATATAGGACACATCACTGTCAAACCTCAGTCTTCTCAGGTGACTAGAACTGCCTTGCCTACTTCTGTTCAATCAGCTTATAGTAGCACACACAATTCTGTACCACCCTGAAAATACTTTGACACTCAAAAATATCATAAAGCCATAAAGTAGTTCAAGGCAACTACGATCATCCAATAAACTGTTGGTCCAAACCCACCAAGCCATTAACTCAGCTGGCAACTCCCTGTTTGCCAGTGTCATTGGTAAAACTTGGAATTCACTTCCATCTAACCGTACCCTCGAACCTTCTTTAAGTCTCTTCAAAAAAGGCCTCAAACAGTATCTTAAAGAGCGCTGGCTTTGTCCCTGTACTAACCCTGATTAATCACTAGTTATTCAATGCCTTATTTAAATTAATATTGTATGCATCTCTTACTCATAATAGCTTGCTGCAACCTGCTGTTTTTGTATACTATTACACACTGTGTATATTGTGACTATCTACTAGAGGGCTTTGTAAATATGTTTGACTCATATCTGTCATGTTCTATCTGTGTTATCTGGAGCTTTTCTCCCCGGGCCTCCTCTGAAAATGGACATATATCCAGTTGTACTATCCCGGTCAACAAATGTAAAATAAATAAATATACACACACACACACACACACACACACACACACACACACACACACACACACACACACACACACACACACACACTATGAGCCAAGATGATTATAGAAAATTTAAACAAAAACATTTTGTAGAACAGTTAATACATTAACAAAGTAATCCATAATAATATAAAAAAATAATTAAAGCAATTGTCCTGTTTGATTCTCAGCTAGAGCGTCTTCTGTGTGGAGACATGCATGAATGGGCGTACCTTCATTGAAGGTTGTGCGTCAGAGCTGGCAACTCGGCACGTAAAAATCTTCTGCCAATCATTAGCGGGCCAGAGTTCTGCTGTGGCGACCCCTAACCAGGAAAAGACGAAAGACACAACAACAACAAATGTAAATATGAACTACACCAGAACATGTTTTCACTATATACATAATGCATGGAAAATGCCAGAAAAAAAAACATGTCTGCCTAAAAGACAACTTGGTAAATTCTTTGAGAATGTTACTGGAGAATTGGACAGTGGTCAGTTAGTTCACACAGCATGTTTGGATCTGGCCAAGGTCTTAGATACTATAACCTATAATTTTAAACAGCCTAAAAGAACTAAAGGTATACCCTGACATAGTAAGATGGATTGCAAACAGGCTTGGGGAGAGACCTCACACAGTTAAGGTGACAGGTATCATTTCAGAAAGTAAGAACATAATCACAGGAGTACCAAATGACAGGACACAAACTAATGCAAAAACTAGAGTATTGCCATCTTTGTTCATCTACAAATTACAACAAGGCAGTTATCCACTTGAATGCAGTAGTCAGGGGGGATCTCAGCACCTGAGTTAGCAATCCCCTTACCTTTGACCACTATGTTGCAATAGTTGTTATGAAATCTTTCTAGCTAGCACAATAGATTTTCAATGACATCTCATCTGGGTCAAAGGATATTATTGTCCTTCTGTCCTTTGACCTAAATAGAGCAAAGTGTCCCTTTCAGCATACACCTCAGGACATGTCATTCAGCTAGAAAAGCTTCAAGGTTTCCTGAAAGAAAAGATCACTGACCTAAAAACCTTTAGCTACCAAGACAAATTTCAAGTGCTATCCATGTACTCTGTCACCAAAAGACTCTTGTGAGGTGATCTATGCCTGGCATTCCTCAACATTAAACACTAAAGTCGAATAGACATCTTACACCTCAACAGGATGAACAGCTACACAAAGACCCGAACAAACGATTTGTTCTGCCATAACATACAAATAAAAGACATTGCAAATATAGAATCACTACCGAGCGGTTGCCCCATCTCTGGAAAAAGATAATTCTTGCATGTTAAAAAGAGTGACATATTTGCCAATAACCTTGATGATAGGATGAGTACTCACAAGTTCATCCTGTGCATGACATGTTTGCCCTCCTGAAAGTTGGGGTTGTATATCTTGCCAGTGGTATTTGGTGAGGTACACACACTGTTCAGATTTACTTGGCTTGAAATTCCTATGATTCTAGGACCCTAAGATATATAACAACTGCATTCTAACACTGCTGTTTACAAAAGAAGCAAACTTGATAAATGCACAGATATTGCTCATGGAAAAAATAAATACATACACACACAACACGTGTATATATACATATATCTATATATATATATATATATATATATACTTACACACACACACACACACACACACACACACACACACATATATATATATATATATATATATATATATATATATATATGTGTCCTATTTGTTTTGTCAACAGTATGGCTTATCAAACTGTACTTTGTCAAAATTACTTTAGTGAAAGTGCATTTTGTCGAAAATGCACTTTCGCTAAAGAAACCAAAAAAAAAAAAAAAAAAAAAAAAAAAAACATGCCGTTGGCATGTAGCATTAGTTATACATCAACGTATACTGTTGATGTACAACTAAGGAAACTCTTGTTGAGATCATAATACAGTGGAGATAAGGGAATATTCCCTTTTCCCCACTGTAGTGCAATCTTGGAGTGAGAATATTAAAGTGGGGGGGCACAGCATAATACAGTGTAGTGTGTTATTTTTGATTTTTTTTAGTTTTTATTTTTTTATTCCGCGAAAGTGCATTTTTGATAGAATGCACTTTCGCAGAAGTGAGTTCGATGAACCATACTTTTGATTTGATTTATAGACCCATATATGTACACAGACACATAAAAACACACACATGTGAGCTGTTAATAACTGACTTTCTGTAAAGTCAATAGTCTCTGACTGATGAAATTTGGTGAGATTGCTATATTATCAGAATTGGGGAATATGCCATTTCTTTGGTATTGTGCAATCTTGGAATTAGAATATCTAATTTGCATGGGGTGTGGGGGTGCAGAGGGGCTTGCTTCTCTGCAAAAATATTGTTTCATTGTTGCATGGTCTGAATTTATTTCTTGGAGCATGTGCAATGAAGTGTGAACATTTTTTTTACATTTTTTGTGTCAACACTAGTTGACATTGACATATATATATATATATATATATATATATATATATATATATATATATATATATATTTATATGCATCATGCAATAAGTGTGCATTGTGCCTCTTCATGCAAAGGAAAGTAACTTATGTGTGTTGAACATTCTCACAGAAAGTTAGATAAGAAATTGAGTTGTATTACCAAGCTAACAGCTCATTACTGCAACATGAAAGAAGGGTGCCTAATCAGAGGATTTGAGGAAGGTAGAGCCGTACTTGGAGGTTCAGAAAGGAGGAAGCAGAAGACTCTGGAGGTGTAGTGTGTGACAGCCCATTTGAGTGTTATTGTGGATTATACCTGGAGAAATCACCTGCAGTAGAGTAAGGGGCGTGGGGAGTTTTGCTGCCTGACATTTTTATAGTATGCCCATTTAGTTGGGGATAAATGGGAGTGTATATAATGGATTAAGAGTATCAAAAAGTGCTGTTTCTGTTTTGAGTTTAAAGCCTTGTGGGTAGTGTGTAACTGTGAATGCATTTGATGTTATTGTGTCTTTCGGCTTATCCCGGTTAGGGGTCGCCACAGCAGAACTCCGGTTCGCTAATGTTTGGTAGTGGATTTTTACATGCTGAGTTACCAGCCCTGACGCACAACCTTCAACAAAGGCACGCCCATTCACGCATGCCTCCACACAGAAGATGCTCTAACTGAGAATCGAACGGAACAACGTCTTGCTGCGAGGCGACAACGCTACCGCAGCACCACGCATTTGATGTAAAGACATAAAACAGGGGTGATACGTGCAGAACAACGCAAGTGCACTGCATGCACACAGATGGAAACCTAGTTTATGCTCAAGAAGCACTTTATTAGCTAAACTTTACATGCTTGTCTTACATGACATTCTGCTCATACAGTTTGGGAATAATTGTGTGAAAAGTATCTTCATAAATGCAGGTTTAATTTATGATGAAGAAATGCATAGTAATGGGCAAGACAGAAAATATAAACCAGGTTTAGAGTTGCATTTTTGTAAACAAATGGAAATGACCTAAGATGTTTAGAATACTGTGCCTCCTGGTGCGACTGGCACTGATTAAGCTGTACAAATATTTCATGCACATACAGTATTGTTTGGAACAGATTAAGGAACAGTTATCTTCAAGTGATGGGAAACTGCAGGGCAGGTGTAAACCAAACTATATCAATGTAAGAGAGTTTTGTTGAATGTGCTACAACACCACAGGAAAGGCATGGACATTGCACCCTACAGAAATTCAACAGAAGCACAGCTCTTTGTACTTTAGTGGGAATCATTCCATTGTTCAACTAATGACATAGTAGGAGCGTTTCTGTCCTCTTAATTCTGCATTATATAGCAGTTCTTGATTTTGCCAAGTTATCTCATGTAGCAGAGTACAGCAGCAGCACTACTTAACAGTTACTATAGAACAGGAGAAGAAACTCAGGTAATGACTGCAACAGTTATTACAAGACATACAGACAAGTAGGTGCAAATGATTTCTCATGCAGATGTAGCAAGAGACAAATTTTAATACAGTAGGTATACATTTATTATAAAACAGGGTAAATAAATGAAAAAGAACAGCAATACAAATGTAAGAATTTGAGTGCAGAACTTTATGATGCCTCTGTTTTTAAAGATTAAAACTGAGCACAGTTATGTTTAAATTATGTCAGAGTGTTTGCAAACAAAGTTTTCCACAAAATTACTATCAACTATACTTCATTGAACCATGTCTTATATTGTGCAAGTCACATAATGGACTTCGCTCATGTACACTTACTAAAGTAAGGTTGTAACCTAGCAGCATGAAATAAGTGAAGTACTTTCGTTGTTGTAACTCCATACCTTCTTTTCAAAGTTGCATACTAGGCTAATGATTACTAGGGCCTTTATAAATCTAGCAATGCAACCCAAATGTCATCTACAAGCTTTATGTTTTGGACATTTATATATGGGGTTATTTTTGACTATGACATGATTTACTCACTGCCTCTGTCCATCAGCGACATATGTGGCAGACCAGGGGTGAATGTCTGATTTCCCATCCAGTGGTCTAAGTATTACTTAAATAAGGACAGTGCGGGACTTCTGGTGTCATTCTAAGGGGATCCAGTATCCGTCTGCCTGGGGTGACATGATCAACAAACCACAATGCTTTGCCGGAGATAGCCTGCACCTATCGCCCTTGGGATTCCAGATACTGGCTAAGGCTCTTGCCACCCCTATAGTGCCTTTTTTAGGCAAGGTTCAAATGACAAATTCACCACCATAACAGGTACAAGCAAGAAAAATCTGAGGGTAATGCTACTCAATGCTAGAAGTCTAAACCTCAAAATGCACTCACTCGAGGCACTCTTTAAAATGGAGAACATCGACATCTGTGCAGTGACAGAGACCTGGTTCAAGGCTCCAGAGAGCACCCCTGCATTACCAGGCTATAATTCATACCACACCTTTAGGCCAGCTAACCTGGACCAAAACACTAAAGTTGGAAACGTGTCCATATTCATTAAGGATATCGACACCTCCAGGCTAGTTGCTGAGAATAATGCATCCGAGTTTATCCAAGTGCAACTAACTCTGAGCAAGACCGCAATCCAAATTGTAGCCTGCTACAGATCCCCCACCATGCCCCAGGATTCCCATTCCTCATTTCTTGATACACTGGAATATATTAGGGTGCAACCTAACGGCCTAATAATGGGTGATTTCAACTACCCCACCATTAATTGGGAAATCTACTCATGTACCAACTCTTGTGCTCAACGTTTTCTGGAATTCATAAATTCCAGTGCCTTGGATCAACTTATCCACACCCCCACCAGGGGCAGCAATATCCTAGACCTGGTCATTACCAACATGGGCAACTGGTGTTCTACACCAGAGGTCAATTACTTGTTGGTCAGATCTGACCACAAGCTAATCACCCTAGACATCCACATCCCACCCCCACCCCCACCCCCCATTAGGGAGGCCACTGTAAAAAATTTTTCTAAAGCCAACTTCACGCTTCTTAAGACAGAAGTGGAAAACTTCATGACACCCATGCTGATGGACAATAGAGGTACGACTACTGAATCCTATACAAATGCACTTTATAAGCACTTACACGAGTGCATGGATTGTGCAACCCTTAACAGAACCAAGATGCTATCCTCCAAATAAAGGAAGCCAATCTGGTGATCCCCTGCCATAAGCAAACTCTACAACAGAAAAAAGAAGCTGTTGCAAAAAAGAGTAAAATCCCCAGATTGGAGGAACTACGTGGTCAGCCTCAGTAAGAAGCTGAGATCCCTCATAAAATCCCCCAAAGCATGTTATGGAAACAAAATCGCCACTTATTCTAAAGACAACCACAAAGCATTCTATAGCTATGTCAAGAATAACAATGGCAACACTCAGGTCTGCTCTGAGTTACAGCACAATGGCACTAAATATACAGAACCAACTAATATTGCCAACATCCTGGCAGATAGGTTCAGTGCTAACTTTACCCCTCTCTCACCCCCTAAAGGGCCCGTCTCTATACCAAAAGAATGTAATGTTCCTGTAATCACGGCTGCATAGGTAAAAAACACACTCTCCAAAGCCAAGAACACAGCATCCATGGGACCTGACAACATCCCAGGCTGCATTCTACGTGAACTACAGAACGAACTGGCACCCCACCTAAGTATCATATTCAGTCATAGCCTCACCTCGGGCATTGTGCCCACTGAATGGTGCACAGCAACAGTTATCCCACTACACAAAGGGGGAGCCACCACGGACCCCGGGAACTAGCGCCCTATTAGCCTCATGAGTCTGGTCTGCAAGGCTATGGAATGTATCATCATGGAACTTATAAACAATGACATTGGTAATCACCAAACTCTGGACCCTACCCAGTTCGGGTTTGTAAATGGCAGATCATGTCTCCTAAACCTGATAGACTTCTTTGAAGCGGTCATCAAAGCTGTAGATGAGGGTAAGGTGGTTCACACAGCCTATGTCGATCTCACCAAGGCTTTCAACACCATCCCCCACTCTGGAATTATAGATAAACTCACTAAACTAGGTATAAATCCCTATGTCACAAGCTGGGTTGCCAACTGGCTCACTGACAGAACCCACACTGTGAAAGTAGCAGACTCTAAATCCAACTTCAGACCAGTGACAAGTGGAGTACCGCAGGGTTCAGTCCTGGGTCATCTCCTATTGGTGTCTGCTTCTCTGAAGTACAGGCTAACACAGAAGGTCTTTGGCTAAAAAAGTTCGCAGATGACTGCAAACTAGGAGCCATAATCAAAACTCCTAACGATGTGGACATCCTGCAAAAGGGCCTCACTGAAACGGATTCCTGGTGTCAAAGCCATGGCCTCAAGCTCAATGCCAAAAAGTGCATTGTCATCCCTTTTGGTAAAAACTCTGTACCCATGAACTACCACATAGGTGGTAGTCTGCTTAACACTGAAAGTGTGATAAGAGACCTTGGGACACAGGTGGACAGTAGTCTCTCCTTTAATAATCACATCACCACAGTAGTCAGGAAATCCTTCTGCATGGCACACCTCATCACAAAAGGTTTCTCATCCAGGAAAAAAGAGGTCATTGTTCCTCTCTACTCATCACTCATTAGACCCATTATAGAGTACAATGCCCCTTTTGGTATGTACATCACAAGACATTTACAACAACTGGAAAGGCCGCAGAAATACCTCACAAAGAGGGTTACCGGCCTCAAACAGATGACCTACTCAGACCGTCTCAAAAAACTCCAGCTTTACTCCATCACATATCACCTACTCAGAAGTGATCTCTGACTAACATACAAAGCTATGTAAAACCCAGAGCTGTTGGACATGCTCCACTTAAAGAAATCCCAATCCCTCTGAGGTACACTCTCTAGGGACCTAAACCTTGTCACCACAATAAACAGAACATGCTGGAGGGACAGATTCCTGTTACAGAGACTTCCATACTCTGGAACAAACTACCTATCTATATCAAACAAAGCTCCTCATTAGCACTCTTCAAGAAAAATCTTGATGATTGGATGGGAGATAGGAAATGCACCCCAGGGATCACTTCTGTGGCTCTGCTCGACAGTGGCACAGGAAAATAATTTTCTTGGGTGGCGAAAGCCAGGGTACCATTTGGTTAGGCTTATATAGGCCCTAGGGCCAATAGGCTAGTACCTACCTATGAACCTATGACCTTTGCTTCACATGGAAGAGGAGCTTGCTCCAGAGAACTGTAATTCTCTGTGATACATACCTGTCTCTCCAACATGTCTTATTTATGTCACAAGCAAAATGTAGGTCCTTGAAGCTAGTAGTGCTGATGCTGTTTGTCTTGCAGATGTGCAAAAGGTTCATCAGAGCAGAGTCCAAAGATACCTTGCATGCCAGGCAAAGGTCATCTATCAGTAGTCTGTATGAGATCAAGTATAGAAATCAGGCTTTGAGGCAGTCTGCATAGGACACTGTGATTACTCCATGTATTCTTTTTGTAAGGAAGCTTTGTGGACATTCCAGTTGCTGCATGTGCCTGGTCATTTATATACAAACAAAGGTATTGTACTCTGTGATGTGTCTGATGAGGGTCCAGTAGTGGATCAAGTCCCTCAATGCACCATTACTAGGCTATCTCTTCCCAATTAACATAAACACTGTTCAAATATTTCACTGTGCATAGTATTTTCTTCTTTACTTCTACTTTGATTAAAAAATATTTGGATTCAATTTAAACACATTTCAAAAATTTAGAGCACAAACACTGATAGCCATTTGCTAAACAAAGCAATACAGGCTCACAAGCATAGACGCTAGAGTTTCTGGAGCTGCCTTTTTGTTCTTTATGGAAGTGAATATTTTTTTGGAATTTTTTCATATGTAAGGGATTTTTTTTATAAGAGAAGTTAGTTCCCCACAGCCAACATGGGAACTAGACAACTGCCTAGATTGTGTAGTGCTGGATCCAGCCCTGCTTTTGCTTATAAGTTGAGCAACATAGAAGGATTTTCTTACTACCTTGGACACATGCTAGTCAAAGGCTCAGTTACTATCCACACGAGTTTCCAAATACTTGACAAGAGATCAACTCTTAGGGGTGTTTTATCGATTATGCACTTTCCTGGGGTGGCTGACTTCCTAAAAGGTACAATAATGCATTTCTTGGCATTAAGTTTTAAGCCATGAATTTGGCACTAGAAATTAGTCTGTGTTAGACCTTACTGTAGGGCATTTTCATCTTGGGGTGTTTCTGTGATTGCTCCTAGTTTGCAATTATCTGCGAACTTGGTCAGCTAGAAGCCTTTCACATTGGCTTTGACTTCTGAGAAATAAATGCCAAAGAGGAATGGGCCCAGCATGGAGACTTGAGGATCTTCACTGGTGAGTGGCTTCTCTGTGGAGGTGGCCTGACTAGTCTTAATCTGCTGGGTCCTATCCTTGAGCCAGCTGGCTACCCAGTGCATTATAAAGGGGTTTATGCCTAGTTCCAAAAGTTTGTTAACATTGCCTATGTGGGGTATTGTATCAAATGCCTTAACCAAATCAAAGTAAACAGTCTGGACCACTTTACCCTCATGCATTGCTGTGTTGACCTTTTCAAAGAAGTCCACCAGGTACAATAGGCATGACCTTCCCTTGACAAAGCCAAACTGGGATGAATCCAGTGTCTGTAGGTCTCCTATATCTTTGTCAATCATTTCCATGATAACTCTTTCCAGAGGGATAACCATTGCAGTCTTCGATTGTTGTGGCACAAAGCCTATTTTGAGACTATAATTAAATAGTGATTCTAGGAGTACTGATAAGTCATATTTTGGACTATACAGGAGTTATCCCAGGATGTTATTAGGGCCCTTTAAGGACATGTTACTTACTTTAGTGAACACAGCCAGGGCATGCATTTTAGTTATAGTTGGGGCGGCTATGTTTGAGGGTATTTATTGGATGGTAGGTGGGAGTGAATGAGGGGATAAAATTGGAACTGGACTGGATAACCAACAGATTCACTTTTATTGCAAGGTTCGGTGAATGTGGCACCATTAACCACCAGTTCAGCACACTGTTGTCTTCTGCCCTTGAGGTTTCTGATATTACTGAAAAAGGCCTTATGGTTGTGTTTCACCTGGGAGGTTATCTTAACCTCAGAGATGGCTTTATATGACTTAACTAGCCCTCTTAATTGCCTGTTTAGTTTGAGGAGAGAGTTATTATCTCTATGGGAATTACACTTCCAGATTTTTGCCATGATGCCTTTCCTTTTGTTGTATATCCCGATTAATTTGGGATGCCACCAAAGCGGTTTGTTTTTGGAGTTAGTTATGGCCTTACCTATGGTAGTTACAGCAGCCTCTATGCAGCCATTGACATGGTTGTAAAAAGTTTCTGTGAGCAATTCTGCATAGGCTGCTATATTGTCTGGGTTTAGAGGGGTATTGAAGTTTGGCAAACTGTCACTTAATAAAAGGTAGTTTGCCTTGGAATAGTTCTTAACTGGGTTTCCTGATGTAACTAAGTTGATTTTGATTTCAAAGGAGGCAGCTTTATGGTTGGACCTTACCAAGGAAAACCTGACATGTGTGTGTGTGTGTGTGGGGGGGGGGGGGTGGATACAACATTCTCCCACATTTTTGAGTACAAGGTCCAGAATTCTGGAGCATCTAGTGAGTGCATGCACTAAATGGTTAAAGGTGTTTGAATTTATGAAGTCCAGGAATCTCTGTGCCTCCAGATTTGAGATCATGTAAGATTCCTAGTCTATAGAGGGGGGTAATTAAAGCCTCTTATGACTAATGTGTTTGGTTGGATGGTAAGTGTCTCTAGCAGGTCCAAGTATGCAGTGTGAGTTTCTTGGGACATGGAGGGTGTCTTATACTTAGCAAGGACATGGTGTGGGATTTTAAGTATTGCAATCTGCACATGGAGACCATTTGCATAATGGCTAAGGTCTTTGCCTCATGAGCAAGGTACAAGGTTCAATCATAACCGCTGTCCAATGCCTGTTTGAAGATTGCATGTTCTCTCTATGCTCCCTATGTCTCCACTGGTTTTCACTCAACTTTGAACAATATGCTGTTTCCATCTCAAACTCAGCAAAGAATGGAGCTGTGGGCAGTAGTGAAGACTCTACATGGTGCCCTATAAGAGGCAAGAGTTGTATAAACCAACTGCTTTAGGCATCTACTGTGGTGCACAGTATCCTCACGACAGGAGAACACTAATCACAGACTGCATGTTGTGGCAGGTCTAGCCACTTGATGGTGTAAAATATGGCTCTAATTGATTTGGTTGTGTTGACTAATGTTGCCAAATGGACATGGGTTTTTGCCAGTGAAAAGTGGGTTGAGGACCTGGCGTACTCTGACCTATGCCAAGGAGTTTGCTAACTGTGGGAGGAGTTTATGTGATCCTACTGGCCAGTGTGTGCCTGTCATAAAGCCCAGCAGCCCTGGGTCAATAAGCTACTCGCTGGCTGGTGTCCAGTTGGCCAGACTAGGTTACCTGGGATAGCTCTGTTGAGTGACAGCTGGATGAAAAAACAATCAACCTGCTAAATATGAACTAAGACTTGTTACACTCAGTCGAGCTTCACTGACAGGATGCAGCTTTGAAGTGGATGACATGATCTTAAGGAGGAGGCTGGAGCCTATGTAACCAGCAGACAAGATGTAAGGGAAATGTCACCTCGCTTGGGATCCAAAGTCTAATGCTGAGGACAAGGACAGGCTAGACGTGGTGTAGGAACTGTGATGAGGGAGAGGTTTCTGAAGACAGTCAGGATGTCTTCAGAATTAGTGACTAACTCATGCCAATCAGACTCCAGCCTAATAACAGGGCAGTATTCATAATCTCAGCCTGTTCCCCACAGCAGGGTTGTGATAGTGAGGAAAAGAGTGTATTCAGACAGCAGTTGCTGGACCAACTAGATAAAGCAGGACAGCATGAATTGGTGTTGATAATGGGTGACTTGAATACACATATCTAGACAAATAGAACAGGATATGAGAATTGCCTTGGTCCACATAGGTGGGGCAAGAGGAATAAACAAAGAGAGGTCATTCTAGGCTTTTGTTTGAAATAGCTTGATAGTAGCCAACACATGGTTTAGCAAGAGAGAGACAATCACAAGACCACATACAAGACTGGTGAACATGCAACTCGGGTAAAAAAGGCATTAAGACCTTAAGATCTTCACTAGAAGTCTTAATTTAACACTGACATTTAAAAATAGTATACATAGCAATGTTTGAACATGCAAAAAGTCTGGTGTGTTTATTCCCACTAGTTTTCCTGTTGTGGACACCTTTGAAAATGTATGTTAACAGCAATTGTGCACACTTATGAGACTAGAGAGAAATAAAGGTTTTATAACCTAATTTGTGAAGAACATGAGGCTTTAGAGAGACTGCAGTCTAATAATAATATTGTTATAAAAGAAGCTGCTAAAGGTGGGGCTGTTGTTATAATGAATAGGGATGACTATGTGAGCACTATGAAAGATTTTTTATCTGATGAACAGACTTTTTTTAAAAATGAAATGCCTCAGGCTATAAAAAACATATCTGATGTCAATATGGTCATCTATGATTCATAATTGTCTAATGACATATTCATTGAATTATTCAATTATTTTACTGTGCCATGCCCAGTAATATCTGTGATATATGGTTTACCTAAAATTCACAAAAGTTTAGACCCCCCCATGAGACCTATTGTTTCATGCAGGGGATGGATAATTGTACCCATATCCTTGTACCTACAATCCATTTTAGCTAAGTATTTATGTAGAGTAAAAAGTTTTATACGGGATACATGTAATTTCTTAGCACAGGCAATGAATGCAAGAGTTTACTGTGATGAATTTTTTGTTTGCAACATTAGATAATTCTTTGCTCACTGTCATCCCAAATAATTATGGATTAGAGGCTGTAAGAGACATTTTATGTGTAATACTGAAATGTATGCAAAGGATGTTGACAGTATCTGTGAACTTTTGGAGGTTGTTCTGACAAGCAATGTATTTATATTTGAAAAACATGTTTTCTTATAGCACACTGGTGTAGCTATCGGGACACTGGAAGTGAAGTGCTAATATTGCCTTGAGTCATTGGGAGAATGGGTTTATTCATTAAGGCCATCCAAAATGTAATAGTAAAGTTTTATTTTTTAAATGCTTTGTGGATGACATCTTTTTAATTTGTGAGGGGAATGAATAAGAACATTATAAGTATGTTAGTTACCTTGAGACTACCACTGATTTTTTAAGTTTCAAGCTCAACTTCTCGAATGAAGAAATTAATTTTTTAGATGTAAAATTAATGAAAACAGCAGACTATATTGATACCTGCTTTCAGAAGACAAAAGTCCAGGCCAATTAATACACACATAGAGTATGCGTGCACCTCATGTATTCCAGGGTATAGTTAAGATTCAGCATTGCACAAATGAATGAACTGGCCCAATACTCTAAGAAGATGGTTTGCAGTGTTGATCTTTGGAAATAGACTATGGATGAGATTATGCTCCATAGAGATACATATGCAAGACCATTTGTTAGTAATTTCTTACCCTCCACTGAATCTTGTAACAGAACAATAGATGGTAAATCTCTTACATATGTGACTAATTTTAATAGAAGGACAGCTGGTGTTAAGAGTATTATTTCTAAGAACTCTTAATATATTAGAGGTTATGCCAGAGATAAAACTGGTAACTGGGGAGAAACCTAGAGAAATTGTAGCAATTTGAAGAATAGACTGTACTATAAGGAGATGGACTTTTGAAATAAAGAGAAAAGGTTAATAAGCAATAGACATGGTACGTTTCCTTGTCACAGCTGTGTATGTTGTAAATATATAGTTACAGTCAATACATTTATACACCCTAGAACAACTAGGAAATATGTTTTTGACTGCTGTGCTACATGCCATATGTCTAATATTGTCTACTTGGCTATATGTATAAAATGTTCTGTATTCTATGTTGGTAAGAGTACACGAAAATTAAAAGACACATTACTGAGCATAGCTCAAGCATGTGTAGAATGGTTATGTCTAATGCTTTAGCAAACATTTATTAGAACATGCTCATGATAATGAATTTAAGTTTAGGGTAATAGAGTCAGTGTTTAGAGATATCAGAGGTGGTGATATAACTTATTGGAATCTAGGGAATATGCTTGGATAGTACGTTTACAAGAAGACTTATCCCTAGGTATAAATACAGCTCGGAGCATTAAACCTATTCTAGTAAAAAAGCAGATCCAATATAGAAAATAAGTGTGTAATATGTTAGTTTTTAATTTTAAATATTATGAAAACATTAATTCAGAAATTTTAGCTTGCAGAAACTTCACTATATAGGAATGATGGGGTCTATATCAGAACATCAAAGTATTAAAACTTCGAATGTTCTGATATCGAACACTATTCAGCACACTCTAAGAATAGCGAAGCTGCAGAACAGCGAATTCTTTTCTCGGGAAAGAATTCGGTTGACCGTTTCTGTGGCTTCGCTATTCTTAGCGCTGTGGTGGAAAGTTGTGGGTTGGGTTCTGGTAAGTGTGCGATTGTTTCTATGTTAGGGTTAGGGGCGGGTTAAGTGAGTTAGGGTTAGGGCATGGGTTAGGCATGTGTGCGATAGTGACAGACTTTAGGGTTAGGGGCAGTTTAAGTGAGTTAGGGTTAGGGTGCGGGTTAGGTGAGTGTGCAATAGTGACGGACCTTAGGGTTAGGGTTTGGGTTAAGGTAAGTGGGTAGATAGTAGTGTATGTTTAGTTTAGTGTAGCATTAGATGTAGGAATTTAAGTGTATGTGTGTGGTTGCTGTTTGTTTGATGTGCTTGTGTTGTGTGCATGTGTTTCGGAGCAGCAAATTTTTTCCATGGGAAAAAATTTGCTGTTCTGAATGTTCGATATTTTCATGTTTAGATGTTTTTGGGCCAATGAAATAGCGTTCGCTATTTTCATCTTTCGATAACGTGATATAAATGCGGAATGATGTATATATACATTTATATATGCTGTCTATTCTTTTTATATATGCTGTTTATGCCTTTTAATGTATGTTTTTATTTCTACACTTGAAAACTTCATTTTTGCACCTGAAAATAATTTTTGTTTATTGATTAATTGCCCTTGCACTATTATTTGGGCTTGTGTAGCGTGATAACTACTGTTTTCTTTAAACAGTGAACAGTGTATGAAGATTTTTACTTTTGCACTGAAGACTTGTTCAATCCCAAAAGCTTGCCTTGCACATTAAAAAGTTGCTACTTGCGTTTCTAAGCCTGAGTTTTTTGTTTTTTTTTGTTTTCTGAGTTACTCTACTTGAGGCTTGGTTTATTGCATTTTATGGTCCATTTGTTTGCTGCATTTTATATGGTGCCCATGATGCTCCCTGGCATAGCTGTACAGAAGCCATGGATGAAATAGTTGTTTCAGGGCATTGGTTTATATGTCTTGTTAGGCATTAGTTTGATTCCTACAGCACCCATAAGTGAACTTCTTTCATACCTTCATTTTTGGTTATGGCAAAAAGGGTGGGTGATGAATTGTTTCAATACTTATTTACATCTAACACATGGTAGTATTGTTTTTGCTTCTTTTTAGTATGTGAATCTACAGTTCTGCATTTGTCTATTTGTTATTCTATAGTCTTTGCATTTGTATATATATGTCAAACTACAGTTCTGCATATGTTTACATTTTTGTATGTTATTGTAATTTTAATCTTTTTTACTGTGTTTGGAAAATGCTTTTTAGGATAATCTTTTCTGGTTGGCTGAGATTTTTGGGAAGTATAACTTGAATATGGAGGGGGCAGCTTGGAAACAATGTCAGTGGCAGCGCAGGAAAAATCTGAGTTATTATCATTTAGTTTGAATAAGCATATTATGAGAAATTCAGTTGGCTCATACCATGACAGTGAAAGTGCTGAAAAGTGAGTAAGTCTCATTGACGTTAATGTTGGTGTTTTTCTTGATAATTAGCTTCAGTAATTATTTGAGAAGGTGAAATGATCGCTAACATATCACAGGATGCAATTGTGGGAAGACAAAATATAAACATGGGTGATCCGAACAATAAAACAACAGTAGACATATAGAATGTAATGCTGATATAATTGTTCATCCCAAGTGAGGATTACAACAGAAAGAAGGGTCTAGTGAAAAGTGGATGACATACAGGTCAATCGTGTCTCAAAGTCATCCACAGAAGATGATAGCAGAACAACATAAATGTCTTCCAAGATTTCAGTACTCAGGAAAGACATTAAATAAACAGACATTGTTTTAGACTAAAATTATTCAGCCAGAGTACCACCAGCACAAATGTAGGTGACTGTGCATTTAGGTAATGAATCATTTTATGAAATTTATTTGAAAACAAAGCTATCATTTTTGTAGCAAACTGGAGGTTCTTAGAAATGTATATGAATAGGGGCGTGGCCAAGGATGAACACAGGATAGCAGCAGATTTCTTCAGCTCCACCAATTTCATTACATTGACAGGAATTAATTACTTAAAAAATTAATTCTTGAAGTAATTTTCTTTCTAAATATGTTTGTTTTATATAGTTCTTGAACTATATCTAAAAAAGAAAGGAAATCTTAATAATATTCCTGTCAGAAATTACTTTGGAAATTTTCCTGTCAGTTTATCAGTCTGAAATGAGTTCCAGTAAGACAAATTCTCAAGACTCCAGCATCAAGAAAGAACTTCAGTCTCTGATAATTATAGTCCAGCAACTTACTGCTAAGATGGATAAAATGGATACTAAAATAGACACTTTCATAGAAAAACTACAAAACAAATAGACTTGTTACATATGGACCTGCAACAACAGAAGATCCAGATGACAGGCATAGAAGAAGCTGTGAATGACATGGAAAATAAAATACAAGAACAGGAAATCAACATTGAGTTTCTGCTGAAACAAAATACACATTTACAAACAAAGCTGGATGACCTGGAAAATAGATCTAGGCAATAACATTAGGATTTTTGGACTGCCAGAAAATATTGAAGGTAACAATATTACTTCTTTTTAACAACATGGCTCCCTAAAACTTTAGATTTACCAGAAGCATTCTCTTTTGGTATCGAAGAGCACATAGATCTATAGCTAATACTAACTCTAACAAAACTATCCTAGATCAGTTATAGTTAGATTTCTATCATCTTTTGATAAAGAGATGGTTCTTAAATCTGCTTGGGCTAAAGCTCCTGTTAAGTTTAATGAGACAACTGTGCGTTTTGACAATGACTATTCTTCCATGGTAATTGCTAAAAGAAAAGTTTTTCTGCCACTAATAAGGGAGCTTAAAAAGCACAGTTTAAAACATACCTTCTGTTTCCTGCCAAGCTTAAAATCTTCCTTCCTGATGGTCCTAAGGTCTTCGATGATTTAGACTCTGCTTTACTGTTTGTCAAAGAAAAAGGATTTTGGATAAAATAGAAGAAATGGAATGGGCTAGTTCTTCATTAAAGAGATTGGCAACTGAAGCTTCCTGGAAGACTTCAGAGAAGAAGAAGAGACTAAAAAACAAATGATTTGTTATATGTTTTTTTCTCTCTCATCATTTTAGTTTATTATTAAACTTTTAGAATATAGTTCCTGCATTTCCAGAAAGCCACAAATATTTTGGAAAAGATTTAATCAAAGTTATTCTCTATGTGCAAAGAAATGTTTTGTTTCATAACCAGTCAAAATGCCTGAGGATTTAATGGCAGGCTGTGACTCGATTTGTTTTTCTTTCTGAAAAAAGTAAGGTTAGTAATTTGATACATTTTTTTTATCTTTACCTTTTTTTTTCCTTCTTCTTTTATTATTTTCTTTGTTTAAACAATGACATTCTATTTAGATTATGTAGTGGGTAAAGGGTGGGGGAGGGCAGGGAGAGAACAGTAATGAAAATATCATTAATAGAATAATAACATATTTATTTCTTGTAAAAGTTTATAAGTTCTTCAAATGCTATTTCTAATTATACTTTCTTGATTATACTGCTTATGCTTGTTTGTAAATAATCTGTCATGCTTTAACTAATAATAATCAGAACTAAATAAGAGTAAATAATATGTTTTATTTTTAACTCTATTAATATAAACAGTAAGTAACATTCCATTGTATATACTTCTTACAGCTTTCTCTTACATTTTTGATTTCTGCCTCACTCGCTTTTATTTTCTACTCTCTTTTGCTTTTCTTTATTAATATATAGAAATGCTTTAGACTGTGTGGGCACAGTGAATAATAGGATTTGTATGAAAATTGAGTTGGGAGAAGAATGCTGAGTTTTATTGCTTGTTGATAATTTTGAGTTTAATTTCACTTGCATAGAGGCTGTGATGATCTGTGGAATACATTGTGGAGGTTCTGTCATGTTTAGATGCATTTACACTGCTAAATGAATGTTTGTCACTAGTTTTAATAAGTTTCCCACCAAAATGTTAAGAGAGACAATCTGGGATGTGGGCTGTCTTATGCACAATGTCCTTGAGTTACCTCAGAATCTTCAAATCACAGAATTCTCACAGAGAAACTGAAAGCAGTTAGTATAAACATTGACAAGGTTATCACACTGACACACCACAGATTCAGGAAAAATACTCTGTTCATAAAATATGTCAGTTATAATGAGTTTAAATGATGTAGTTTCTTGTAGTAAGTAAATGTCTTATTTTAGAAGGCATAAAAATGAAACATTTATTTAAATGTTTTTGAAAATCTACTTAACAGCAGCATAATAATCTGTGTTAAAAATTTGTGTTCCAAACATATACTTTACTATAACTCATTTAATTCATCTGATTGACAAACATAAATAATCTTATAACTCTATTCTGGAAGAAATGTCATGTGATATATTTTAAAGCAGTAGGTTAGCATGATTGTAAAATCTGGTTACCAATATGTGTTTGCTGTGCATTATTTTGTATAAAGCAGACAGATTTATTCTAGGGACAGCAAGTAGGATAGTGCTCTACTAACACACAACTCAGTGAGATCATATATATATATATATATATATGTGTGTGTGTGTGTGTGTGTGTGTGTGTGTGTGTGTGTGTGTGTGTATGTATGTGTGTGTGTGTGTGAGTGTGATGGCTTTTTTCTGAGAATCTGCATAACTATCCAATATGATTTATAATAATTTCTATGAATACAATATTTTACTCTATTGACAAAATGAATGTTTGCCACAAGTTTTAATAAGTTTCCCGCAAAAATGTTAAGGGAGACAATCTGGGATGTGGGCTGTCTCATGCATAGTGTCCATGAGTTTCCTCAGAAGCTTCACTCACAGAATTTTCACAGAGAAACTGAAAGCAGTTAGTATAAACATTGACAAGGTTATCACACTGACACACCACAGATTCAGGAAAAATACTCTATTCATAAAATATGTCAGTTATGATGAGTTTGGATGATGTTGTTTCTTGTAGCAAGTAAATATCTTATTTTAGAAGGCATAGAAAATGAAACATTTATTTAAATGTTTTTGAAAATCTACTTAACAGTAGCATAATAATCTGTGTTAAAACTTGTGTCCCAAACATATACTTTACTATAACTCATTTAATTCATCTGATTGGCAAGCATAAATAATCTTATAACTCTATTCTGGAAGAAATGTCATGTGATATATTTTAAAGCAGTAGGTTAGCATGATTGTAAAATCTGGTTACTAATATGTGTTTGCTGTGCATTATTTTGTATAAAGCAGACAGATTTATTCTAGGGACAGCAAGTAGGATAGTGCTCTACTAACACACAACTCAGTGAGATCAGATATATATATATATATATGTGTGTGTGTGTGTGTGTGTGTGTGTGTGTGTGTGTGTATGTGTGTGTTTGTGTGTGCATGTGTCTATGTATATATGTGTGTATATGCATGTATGTGTTTGTGTGTATGTGTGTGTGTGTATGTATTTGTGTGTGTGCGTATATGTGTGTGTGTGTGTATATGTGTGTGTGTATATGTGTGTGTGTGTGTCTGTGTTTATGTGTGTGATGGCTTGTTTTTTTTTTTTTTTTTTAGGTAATAGCAGGTGTTTCTGAGAATCTGCATAACTATGCAATATGATTTATAATAATTTTTATGAATACAATATTTTACTCTATTGACAATAATGAGTTTAAGTAAATTCTCATATACAAACAATTCAAGATTTTTTTGGAAGCTGTTGATAGAATTCACATGACAGAAAATAGATGCATCTTAATGCATGTAATGTCTGAATCATATTAGCCAAAGTTTTTGATTTAAATGAATGTTAGAACATAATTTTCTCTCCTCTTGATTTCTAACATTAAGATTATTTGAATGCTATTAGAATTCAAGTGTTATATATTACATAGATCTATATAATAGTATGAACAGTTTTTAAAAAAAAAAAAAAAAAAAAAGTTTATTTTAGTTTATATGATGCTGTTTTACCAAATGTGTAGTTTTGTCTTGATAGATAATTGAATTGAAAACTGTTAACCTCAGTTAAATATAACTAGTATTAAATTGATAAGGTGGTAGCTGAGGTACTGCTGCTTAGGGTAGGGGTTAACTTGAGTAGTAGATACTGCTCTAAGTTGGAGTTTTCAACTCAGGCGGGATGCAAGGTTTAATCCTTACATTATTTTCACTTGTTCATTGTTATATGTATATAGTTTTGACATCCACAATATATTTTGTACACTCATTGTCACTACAAACAAAATTGAATCCTATACAAAATCCCATAAGAGATTTAATAAATACAGCTATATTTAAAGGTACACCTAAAAGAGGAGATGTAACATTATTTATCTTGTTATTTCGATCATAAGATTCTTGAGTTTTAAAAATGCCAAATGACATCTTTAAAAGGAATTTCTTTAAACATTAATGGATTGAATAATCCGTGTAAAAGGGCAAGCCTAATAAGATACATTAATCTACACAAGGCCAATCTAGTCTTCCTGCAAGAAACCCATCTCTTGAAAAAAGATATTGATAAACTAGCCACTAATAAGTATGCAGTATTGGTTAGTTCTGAGCACACTCAGAAAAAAAGAGGAGTGGCTATTTTATGGAATAAAAGTATGCCCATTCCTAAAACCATTAAGTCTTATCAGGATGACAAAGGAATGTTTTGTATGGTTACAATACAAATTAATGGGAAGACTTACACTTTAATTAATGTATACTGGATACCTGGAATTGGTATTAATACAGTGAAACATCATATTGATAAGATCATATCATTCTCTATAGGGGATATTATTTTAGCTGGTGATTTTAATTGTATACTACATGAAAGTGATACTACCACTATAAAGAAAAGAAGAATTACATCTAATGCAAAACATTTAAATGATTTTGCTAATTCTTATCATTTGAATGATATTAATAATCAGATAGAGTCAAAATCATTACCATACACCTTTTTTCTAACAGATACAAAACTTATTCAAAAATAGATAGGGTCTTTATTTCTAACCAGATGGTAACAGATTTAATTAATTCCAAAATCATTTCATGTCCTATATCTGATCATAACTCAATTGTTTTGAATTCATGATAAAAATACTCATAATGTTCAGATCAAAAGGATACCAGCATACTTAACTCAGCTAAAAGACTATAAAGAATATATACTTTCAGAAGTACAACATTTTCTAGACATAAATAATACTCCTGAAGTCTCCATTGTCTATGTTTGGGATGCCTTAAAATCATATCTATATGGACAAAGTATCAGATGGTATAATAACAAAATGAAATCTTGGGATAAGGAATTGTTAGATATTCAAAGTAAACTAGACTCTTATAAACATAATAATAAAGAAAATATTATGGACAAGAAAGTTATTGAAGAAATAAACAAACTAAATGAGAAATACAAAGAAATTTTAACTCATAAAGTTAAAATAACTTTGGAGAAATACAAGTTTTTGTCTTATTCAATAAGCCCCAAATACTTACATAGACTTAAAAATAAAACAAAAAGATTGAATAAACAAAACCATATCAAAGAAATCTTTTCTCTAAGGAAAAAGAAGAATGTTTCTAGTATACCAGAAATACTGGATGAATTTAGAAATCACTTTCACAGGATTAACCATAACAACATTAATGCGGAACCTAAAGATAAAATAAAGGAGTTTATAACCACAAACATGAATAAAAAGCTTAATAAACAACAGATTAAACTATTGGACAAGAGTATTTCATATACAGAAGTTATTACACAAATAAATAAGCTTAAATCAAACAAAGCACCGGGTAATGATGGTATTATACCAGAGATATATAAAATCCTTTCTAAAACTACATATTCATTAATACATAAGGTTTTTATTCTGGCCCAAACTGAGTTAATAACCCCCCCCATCTTGGCAATATACATTTATTTCACCAGTTTTAAAACCTAATAAAGATCCAACTAGATGTTCTTCATATCGACCCATCTCATTACTTAATGTTGATTATAAAATGTTTATGAGTATTTTTGCTGATAGATTGAAGACAATTATCCCCGGCATTATAGACATAGATCAGACGGGCTTCATTCTAAATAGAAATACTTTTGATAATATAAGAAGAACTTTAACATTAATTGATTTTGCAAATAGGAAAAAGAAAGATTTAACACTTATTAGTCTTGATATAGGTTCAGCATTTGATTCAGTAAGTTGGGACTATCTGTTTACCTTACTGAAGTGCACAAATTTCTCTGATGCATTTGTAAATTTAATTGAGCATTTATACAAAGGAACGCTGGCTTATATTAAGGTAGGAACATATGTTTCACAAAAATACCCATTCTTAAAGGTACAAAGCAAGGATGTCCACTTTCTCCACTATTATTCACTTTAGTAATGGAGCCTTGGGCTAATTTGATTAGAAACAGTACTGACATAGAGGGTTTTGAAATAGAAGAAAATACAGCATCAAAATTCAACTTTTGCAGATGATGTTCTAATTACATCAGCAGGATCTAATTCTTCTATGCAGTCTTTATTTGATAAAATGATGAATTTTAAAAGTATTTCTGGTTTAATATTCAATGAAGAAAAACTAAAATACTACCTATATATACACGAAAAAATACTCTCATTAGTGATTTTACTAAATATGTACCCAACTCAGGTCAGATAACTTATTTAGGTATAATACTATCTAAAGATATTAAATCTATTATATATAATAACTATAATACCTGTTTTCTTAATATACAAAATCTTTTTAATACCTGAAATAATATGTTTTTTACTATGGAGGAGAGACTTACAATTATTAAAATGATAATATTCCCCAAGATTTTATACTTAATACAATCAATAATACTTTCACCTACAAAATAACTATCAAGAAACTGAATACACTAATGTTAAATTTCTTATGGGCACCTAATAGACCTAGGATTGCATTAAAGAAACATACTAATAGCTGGTCTCAAGAGGGTATTTCTTTTCCAGACTTTAATTTATATACTATCTCTTCTATTATAAAAGTTATTACTTTATTAATAGATCGGTCATATGTCGCAAAATGGAAAGATTATTGGGAGCTAATTAGTATGCACTTCATGAAAATCTCCTTAACACATAAAAATATGATTATAAATAACTCCATGTTGTGGTTGCTAAAGGAATTTTGTACTTCACCTATTACACCTAAACATATGGTCTGTTACCCATTAAATATTATTATTAGTTATCGTAACTTTATATTCATGCACCCTAAGTATAGGGAATGGAATTTTATTGTATTCCTATAATTTATACTCAGGGTATGCTTATGTCATCTACTTCTGAAGGAGCTCATTTAGCTATAGATAATAATCTAAAGTACTGGTATCAGCTGATATCTGATAATAAAGTTAAAAATCTAGATTTCTTAAAACAAGAATTTGATCTAAGAGAAACTTGCTGGTTAGAGGTTCAGATCTTTAGACAACATCTCATTGATAGAATAGATCTAATGTCTATAACAGTTAAATAATCTATTCCAAAACTGATTGATTACTTGATAATAAATTTACAGCATAAAGTTTCTGGTAAAGGTAAACTTTCATATATACATAAAATTATCAGACAAGAAACTTTTTACAATGTAGATTCATACTGGAATTATTTCACCTCTATTAATGGGGACCCACCAACTCAACAAGATAAACAATATATATTGGAATCTGCTTATAGAACTACATCTTCCATTGTCTGGAGACTTTATACATGGAAATTTTTACATAGATCTTTTTATGCACCTTTGATGATGAATAAAATTAATAATAAAGATAATCTATGTAAGAGATGTAATGTAGAAATTAATGCTGACTGGGCTCATATGTTTTATGACTGTATGAAGTTGAAAGAATACTGGAAGTCAATTAATGAATTTTGCAGGCTCTTTTTACAGATAATTTCATTATTTCTAAGTCTCTTATATTATTCAACACACCTGTACCTCAAAGTGTTAAAAGATTAAGCTTCCCTTGTTATGGTCTATCCTAGCAGTGGCTAGGAAAATAATAACTAGAAATTGGATTTCAGATACACCTCCTTCGTTCAATGAATTTAAAAATGTTATGAATATAATGTGTCATATGGAAATAAGCACAATTAGAATGAGAACAACTAGAAAAACATCACATTTTATTGTATGGGATAATTTACAAAATTTGTTAGAAAAATTCTAATTTCAATAGCACAGTATTTTAGTTTAATTAATTGATCTGATTGTAGTGGATGTCTTTGTAAATACTTTAGTTGTTTTGTTGAATATTATAATAATACCTATTTTTAATTATTTGTATAAAATTGTTATGATATTTCTCTTATATGTTAAAACAATAAACTTGTTTTAAAAAAAAAGAAATGTATATGAATATATGCCATGGCCTAAGTATAGAGTTCAAGCCTATGGCATCAATAAAAGGAGAAAATGTATCATGTGGTTTCAAACTATCAATATTAATGAAACATGCAAGCAGTAATGCCCAACACAGTGTGTGTTATTGTGGAAGAAATTCATGCCCAGACATGGTCTGAGGCCTGACACCACACCCCCTGGAAGGGCATTATTTCCACAATAACAAACACTGTGAAAGGTATTACTGTACTTAGAGAATAAGCTAGCTGTTAAAATATTTTGTATTTTTTAAAATATATGTATAAAATACTATATATCTGAGCATATGTATATATATATATATATATATATATATATATATATATATATATATATATATATATATATATATATATATATATATATCTATATATATATATATATATATATATATATATATATATATATATAAGGGTCTACTTTCATTAATCGAATTTACACTTGCCAGAACCAATAAAATACAAGGCGACTTCACTTAAACCTAACTATTGCGAATCAACAATATTTTTTCTAAGGGAAATAAACTACTTTTCCACCAGGGGGAAGAAAAAAAATGGACACAAATTAAACCCATTAAAGTGGGGGGCTTTGCACTCAACACCCCCCCCCAACTAAATATTCCAACTCCGAGATCACACTACACTGGGGAAATGGGCAAAAATCACCCTGGTGGCCAAGTGGTTTGCTTCAATAGAAAAAAAAAAAACTGGTGATCCTTTGATTCGCATAGTAAGGTTTCTGTGAAGTTGACTTGCTTATTTAAAATTTGGGTATGTGTAAATTCAATTAATGAAAGTAGAAGCATATATGTATATATATATATATATATATATATATATATATATATATGTATACACACACACACACACACACATATATATATATATATATATATATATATATATATATATATATATATATATATATATATATATATATATATATATATATATATATATATATATATATATGCATACATATACATACATATATATATATATATATAGATAGATAGATAGATATATAGATTATATTTGTGTGTGTGTGTGTGTGTGTGTGTGTGTGTGTGTTATTTTTCATGTAAAATAGTTTCACTGCTTAATGTTTCAGACTTGCTGTGGTATATGCAATTGTTGCTGGAGACAGTACTTTACGTCCAAAGTATAGGTTATGTAATTATTTAATGGCACACACACACACACACACACACACACACACACACACACACACACACACACACACACACATTGAGAACAATAGACATACATACTGACACATATATATATATATATATATATATATATATATATTTATATATATATTATATATTTTATATATATATATATATATATATATATATATATATATATATATATTTATATATATATATAGATTTATATATATATATATATATATATATATATATATATATATATATATATATATATATATATATATATATATATATATATATATATATATATATATATATATATATATATATATATACATTCAGACATACAAACAGAGATACATATAGACACCCACAAGCATAGAAACAAACACATTCACTGTCTTTGTTACACGCACATACACATACACACACACACACACACACACACACACACACACACACACACACACACACACACACACATACAGAAATTACAACCTCATTCATCTTCAGAATCAACCATTCACAGTGCCTATTAAAAAAAGGTATTACATTTCTTCCTCTACCTCACCCCCTTTCACGTTCCTATCCAACTCCCTTTACTGTAACCTGATTTAGCCCATATTGTGTATTTAATTCTTGGTAAATCATTGATGCTTAAGGCAATCAATAATGCCAGAATTAAAAGTTTTGTACCTCTGTTCTCATTGACTGCCTATTGCAGTCAGCACTCTTGTCTCCCTTGTCTCTAAATCTCCCACTCTCTTGTCTTGCTTGTGATTAAACACATGCAGGCATGCACACACACTCCCACCTGCTGAGACACGCACACACACACACACACACACACACACACACACACACACACACACACACACACACACACACACACACATGCGTGCATACACACACGCACACACGCACACACACACACACACACACACACACACACACACACACACACACACACACACACACACTCACACATGCTTACATGCACATTTTTCTTTTTTGTTTCTTAATTTACTTTTTAATTGAACTTGATGCTTGTTAAACAGCATACCACTGTTTAGTAAGTAGAAAAAATGGTGGCATTTTTTTCTGCTGTTCAAGCTTCACAGCACCATAATATACTGCTGTGAAGAGGCAGACTTGTTTTTGAATGGATGTTATCTGTACATTAACACCCTAATGGTGAACACTTGTTCTCCAGTCAGGCTGGCAATATACAGGTTGCCCATTATTTAATAGTTAGTAATGCTTTGTCTGATTATTGTGAGATAATGTATTCCATTTAAAAAAAAATCAGGGGAGAAGATGGCAGCTAATATGTCATGGAATCCTGAGGGTTTACCTTATGCTGTAAGCAACCACACACTCTATGAACTGCTTCATTTAAATAGAACTAGTAGTAAAGCAAGCACTCACTCTAGAGACCTGAAACTATACTTCCACGTCAACAACACTAACTGAAGTGCCATCTACCTACCACCACATACCCTCCATTTCTGGATTATGCTGCCCTTACATATCAAGCACAGAACTTCCCTAGCAACTTTCAAAACCAGACTGGATGAGGGGATTAGCGATTACAAATTTTCACTCAGGATATGTGGAGGAAATCTACTTAATGGGGAACTTTATTAGTCTCCCAACAGTACTAGGCAATGAGCTTCTCAGCTGTCTTCTTGGCCATAAGCTTAGTATGAACTTATGACTGATGTTTTTGGACACAGAGTTGATATATTAGTTTTTATTCAAAAAGTATACAAGATGAGTTGTTACATTTCCCCAGTGTTATAGTACAAGCAAAAAAAACTTGTTGTTTTAGACAGAGACCTTCCAAAACGTTATTATGTTTGTGAAGATATTTGGCAAAAAACTGCATTAAGAGGTGATGTGACATTTGTGGAAAATGGGACACCCTGTAATTTCTGTGTTTCTGAATGTTCCAAATGTAAAAAAGAAATGACATTTTTGGTGGAATGTCCAGATAAAAATATTGGTTGATATATGTATAGAAAAGAACAACAGGTTGAGATTTGTGACTATAGTGATAAAGTATAGGAAAAGACAATGTATGGTACTCAATTGTATATAATGGCATTATACAGGGAAAAAAAAAGTTCCAGTGATCAAAAAGTGTAATCCTCAATAAAATGCATGATGAAAATGTATGATAAGGTAAGCTGAGTCAAAAACGTTGATTGAGGGGGAGGAAGATAACACACTGAATAAAGAAGAAACCATTGGAGGAAGATTCATTATTACAAAAACCAAACCATAACATTGGAAGAAGGAAAAGAAGAAATAAAAATAAGTAAAACAAGGACTGAAAATATTATCATTAAATGTTAGTGACCTCAAAAGCCACACTTGGGAGATTTACTCTACTTCAATGGATAAGGAAGTCAGATACTGAAATGCTGTTTTACAAGATACGTAGTTTTATTGCTGCTTAAGTATTATGATTTGAAAAATATTGTAGTCATCTTGGGTTGAAGAGTGTTTAAGAAGGGATATTTTGCTCAAAGGGAATGTAGATATGACATTTAAAGAACTCACAGAAGTGATTTCTCTAGGATTATTTCAGTGGAAAATAAATATAATGATGAAGTGAGAAGTATACAGATTATGTACCATATATGTTTATACCAATGAAAGGTTAAGAATTGAATTATTTAAAAATGTAAAAACAAATACTTAGGGTCTGAAAGCCATGGAAAGAGAATTGTCATGGAAATGTCATACATATGGCATAAAAGACCTTCAGACAGTAACCCAGTCCATGCCTACTGAACCTGGTGGACTTCTTTGAGAAAGTCACCAAGGCAATGGATGAGGACAAAATGGTCCATACTGATTACCTTGCCATAGCTAAGGCATTTGATAAAATGCCCCACTTGAACATTGTAAACAAACTCATGGAATTAAGCATACTGAATTGCCAGCTAACTCACAGACAGGTCCCAGGAAGTTAGGCTTGGAGAGACCACCTCCACAAAGAGGCCTGTCACCAGTGGATTCCCCCAGGGCTCTGTGCTGGATTTGCTCTGGTCTGACATGTATTTTTTATAAATCAAGGTCAGTGTCAAGGGCCTTTGACTTGCCAAGTTTGCAGATAACTGCAGGCCAGGAGCAGTCACAGAAACCTCCCAAGACACTAACATCTTACAGGAAGGTCTAACAAAGACAAATAAATGGTGCCAAAGACACAGCTTAAAACTCAATGTTAAGAAATGCATAACAGTATCTTTTGGGAAGTTTACCACCCAGGATAACTCCCTCATTGATATAATACCCCTAAAAGTAGACACAGTAGTCAGAAATTTGGAGATGCATGTTCATAGTAACCTGGCTTTCGATCAACATGTGCCTAAGGTAGTAAGAAAATCATTCCATATCACTCATCTTATAAGTAAGTTTATGGCATCTAGATCTAGAGAAGTCACCATGCCACTGTATTTAGCCCTCATCAGATCCATCAGTAAGTATAATGCCTCCTTCAGTATTTACCTGAGCAGACACGTATAAAAACAGGAATGTCAACAGAGGTTACTCACAAAAAGAACACATGGCATAAACACAATGTCCTATGCAGATTGCCTCAAATCCCTCTCTCTCTGTACTCTGTTTCCCTCAAACAGCTTAGAGGTGATTTATGCCTGGTATACAAGGCATCTTTGGATCTCGCCCTGATGGACCTTTTGCATATCAGCAAAACAAACAGCATCAGAAATGCTAGCGCTAAGAATTTAAATTTTGCTTGCATCTTAAATAGGACATGTTGAATGA
Source organism: Protopterus annectens (assembly GCF_019279795.1). Taxonomy (NCBI): domain Eukaryota; kingdom Metazoa; phylum Chordata; order Ceratodontiformes; family Protopteridae; genus Protopterus; species Protopterus annectens. The sequence goes on along the minus strand of NC_056747.1, from coordinate 934,259,227 downwards.
CAGGTATGTATCTCAGAGAATTTCCATTCTCTGGAATAGGCTTCCTATCCATTTGAAGCAGAGCCCTTCTCTAACTCTTTTCAAGAAATCGGAAATTCACCCCTGGTCTGCTATCTATGCCTTTGTTGGACAGAGACAGACATTAAATTATGTTCTAACTAACATACACTCCTTAAAATAATCTCTAAGGCACAGTAACTCATGGGATACATTTGTGTTGCATGACTAGACTTATAAAGGCCCCAGTGGTCATTAGCCTAGTATGCACCTATGAACTTATGAACCTATGATTCCAAAAGACTTGCTCTCAGTGTAAGTGACCACCTACACTGACAGCAGGTATTTTGGAATGTGGCTCCAGTGTAAGCGTATAAGGTAGACCTTCTACCAAATAAGACACTTTGACAGTGAGTCGTTTGGAATCAAGCTGTTACTTTGTGGTTGTTATGGCAACATGTCAGGCATAGCATTTGACTGTTTTGATAAAATTGTGATTGTGGCAAGTCACTACTCTGGGCCAGCAATCAAGAAGATTCAATCCTCACCACTGATGCCAGTGAGGGATGGGCAATAAGAGCAAAGATGGATTCACACAGTATTTTCAGATGCAGCCCCATGCACCAAGCACAATTTCCCTTAAGAGCACACAGGGAGTATACTCCAGACCTGGGGCTGGACTATCTTTCTCTCCTTAAACCCACACAAAACTCCACACTGACAACTTTGGATCATTGTGTCCCTGTTCCCAGTAGCTGGCACACACACTTGGATATTTGAGTTACATATGCACACACACACACACACACACACACACACACACACACACACACACACACACACACACACACACACACACACACACACACACACACACACACACCTGGGAAAAGCTAGCACATCTGGCACAGATTTACTAGCTGTGCCCCTTTCTACCCAGACTCTGAGGTAATCACACTGTCACCAGTCAGCTACCCTAAGGCTTTTACAAAGGATACCCAATTATACTGTGCAAAGTTAATACTAATACAAATGGCAGGGTGTGACCAAAGCAGCAAGGTTTTCAGGAATAGACACAGTGTCACTAAAACAAGCACAAGTACTCTCAATATGTTAAAAGTATTCTCTAAAGGACCAGCCACAATGAAAGGTATTAAAGTATATAATGATAAATAATAAAACAGAAAACATGAGAATGCTGCATACAATAAACAGCAGAATTTCAACCACAAAAATATAAAAAAGAATACAGTTGGATAGTTTCTCACAGATGCAGAAAGCAATACTAAACTATTCTCACTAAATGTCCTTGGCTAGCTAAAGAATTACTGTTTCCTGACTACTTACTAAAGCAAGGCAAGCTGATGTGTGCTGAGTGTCTTGCCACAGCAAAAGCCAGATGATGTCTCTCTCAGTCTGTGTGGATGTGTGGGATATATATTTTGTCAGAAATCTTTCCTGTCAAATTCTAAAGTGCTGCTGCACGGGTTCCAAAGAAATCAGATGCTGGTTATAGGATGTCATCATCTCTGATCACCTGACTCTGGTGCAATACACACACAGAGCTTTGCTAAGATCTGTGGCAGCCTCTGAAAGCTCTAATACAATTTCAAACTTTCTTCCCTTCCATGTTTCTCTGATAAACATACACATTTGATCAGTTACAACAGTACAACCTAATATACTTGCATACATTCTTTCTGTCCAGCAGGACCTACTGTTGAGCCATTTTTAACACAAGTAACTTTACAAATATATTTTTAACTCAAACATCTGAACAAATCAGTGTGATAGTCAAATGACATAAAATTATTTACAAAACTCCAGCTAGCTATGCTGGCATATGTACAGATGTACTGCCCTACTCTCCCTGGCACAGATGGCTGTATCTCATAACATCACAATGGCAATAACTGCTTGTGTTATATAATAGGACCAATATAGTGTATTCTGCATAACAAGAAGTGAGATGACTCAAGTATGAAACAAATAGTAATTTATATATTTTGGATGTTGTGGTGAACAATGAATCACTGTTTTGTTTAAAAGCTTGGTAGGAAATATACTTTGTTAATAAAATGCTATTATTCTTTTCAATAACTGCCATGGCACTGTTTACACCCATCTGAGCTACCACCAATTCAGGCATATAGGACTTTAGTTCAACATCTCCCTAAAGGCTGTGACATATTGGAGTGCTGCATCCAGCTTATAATGCATGGGAAGGAGAACATACAGTTGTTTATGCTTCTGGCACGAAATGCAAAAGTGCTGCCTAGTCACTTGTGCATTGTTGAAAGTGTAAGTGCATATCAATGTGTGTTTTTGAGAGCCAGAGAGAGAGAGAGAGTGTGTGTGTGTGAATGTGTGTATGTGAGTGTGAGAGTGTATGTGTGTGTGTGTGTGTGTGTGTGTGTGTGTGTGTGTGTGTGTGAGTGCATTTCACAGCTGTACACAATGCCACACAGTTATTTCTTCTCCACACCTCTTTACTATATAGGTAGTCCAAAACCAGGAAAGAGTAATATACCTCCAAGATTCTGCAATACCCACATCAGTCAGGATATACACCCTTAGCCTGATAGGTGAAAGCTGTCAAAAATGTAGTCTGTTAAAAAAAATAAATGCAACAGCTGGGACATGACTAAATCTGGATAGCAGGTATAGGCAACTTTCCCATTCAATATCTTTTAAAAGGTAAGATAAGTAAGTTGTTATCTGAGTTTGTTCCCGTTAATGACATGGCTTCTTAACTGATCTGACACTTGATAAAGTTGTGAAAAAGAACTTACAAGGAGGAGACACAGATCTCATGGTCATCTGGAGTGTGCCTAAAAATGATGCAAAAGATGGTTGATCATCCTTCTGCTTTACACTCCACAACTGCAAATATTGTACTTCTTAAGTTGCCTCCTTCATCTTGCCATTTCACAGTCCATAAAGGGAAATGGGTGAATTGTGTTTATTTATTTATTTAGTTTATTTACCAGGTTAGTCCCACTAAGATAGCAGTTTCTTTTCAGGGAGCCCCAAGGTACTATTTATACTAGTAGGGGGAAATTTTTCCAGGGCATTAGGGAGCTTCCCCTATTCATCTTTGTTGCTAGTGGGACCCATTTTAGAGGAGTTCTTCCTGTTTTCATTCCAGGCACAGAGGTGGCCTAGAAAAACCAGGAGGCAGATGAATATAGAAGGAGATGGAGAGGTGAAAGAAATGGAAGTGAAAGCAAATATCGGGTCCAGGGAATATGTGCAGGATTCTGAAGAAATGTTTCAAAGAAATCTGATTGATGAAGATGAATCAACAAATGATGGGTATATAATTACAACCCTCCAGACAGGAGGGTTGTGGGATGATTCACTTAAAGAAATGGTGGTAAAGAGTTAGCCAGAAAATAAAGGAGATGTTTCCAGGGGGATGTTATGGAGCAAATACAAAAGGAAGATGCAGAGACAATCCTGAAGAATAGTGGTGAGATTGAAAAGAAAACATATGAAGAGAACTTGAATGAAGGCAAAAGTGGAGTAGCAGAAGAGAAGGCAGAAGGAAATGAAAAACTGAAGTATGTGGTAAGGATTCAAAGTAAAGTAGACAAGGAAATGGACAGGTATTATGTGTGGGGCCACTGAATTGCTCCTAAAAGCATATGAGGTAAGAACATTTATTTTTATTAATTTTGTAACATTATATTTGAAATTACTTTTTCAATAAAACTTTTCTTGGAAAATATGAAAAAGTAAGATATGGAATTGTTATGTGATAAAAATGTTTAAAAGCAAAAAAAAAAAATCTTGTACAATTTTGAACAGAGGTAGAAAGAATGACTTTAAAAGGACATTTGAAAACTTTATGTAAAGATGTACCAGAGATTGCAAACGTTTATGAAAAAAGGGTTTATGGTAAGGTGGCTGGGATTATAACAATGTATTAAAAACAGCAAAAGATAAAATATACACATACCAAGCATGATAATTGTAGAGGAGAATAAGGGTGTTGGAAAATATGTTGGACAATCCAAAATATGTTTTTTTTTGTGGAAAAGAAGATTAATTGATAAGTAAATGTGACAATAGAAAATGTTATATTTGTGGGGAAATGGAACATGATGCAAAAATGTGAATTGAAATCTTATAAATGTAACTCAATTGGACATTTAAGGATAGACTGCAAAAAGGAAAATAACAGTAAGGCAAAAGAAAATGAAAGGGAAAAAAATGAACAAAGAGAAAAGATTTTAGAAGTAGTAGAAATAAAAGAATAATTAGACGGAGAAAAATAAGTGATGAAGAACACATAAATCGGGATGTAGAAAAAGAAAAAAACCTCTAATGGTAAAAGGGTAAAAAGACAGAAAAGAAAGTTTAAAGAGATACGGACACAAGAAAAAATGAAGGAAATGGATGAAAAAAAATGTATACAGCTAATGACTGGGGTTTGATATACTGGTTAAGATGCATGATTCAAAGGCTCAAAGTACAGTGTTTCATTCTCACCTTTGGGAGGGAAATTAGCTAGGTGATGAATGGTCTATTAATAAAGCTAGCCTAGTAATTGGGTTCCTATTGAATTATCGACAGCTTAGGTTGTCAAATGCTTAAACATCGACACCTAAGCATCAAAAGCTTACAATAGCGAACGGCCACATAATCAAATTCTTTCATTGGGAAAGAATTTACATGGTCATTATCAGGGATTTGCCCTTTCCCCAATGAAGAGCGATCTCGGAGTCAGTATATTCAGTTAGGGGTGGTGTGGGAGGCACAGCCCTGCAAATTGGGGGGTGTGGATGCTGAAGCCCCCCACTATGTTTGGGTGTATTTGTTTATTTTGTTTACGGACAGCCATGCAAACTCTTTCCCAAGGAAAGAATTTGATTATGTGGCTGTTCGTTATTATAAGCTTTTGACATTTAGGTGTCAATGTTTTAAGATTCCACAACCTAAGCTGTTGATGTTATGATATAGATGCTAGTAATTAGCCATGGATGTATATAATCATGAATCTGAGGAAAAATGACAATTTAGAGTACTTTCTGTAAATGTGGATAGTATTAAGAATACAGTAAGAAGAATAGGAATTTTGGAGTGGTGTAATACATGTGATGTAGATGTAATTATATTAGAAGGCACGATTTTTGACAAATAAAAAAATACTACAAACAGAGAAATTATAGGAAAAAAGATAATTGTGAATTTGGGAAATGTTCTGGAATAGCTGCATGCCGTAGAAAGACAGAACATATACTAGATGTAACTTTAGCAAAAATGTTAAGACCAAACATTGCAGGCTTAAAATGAAAAGAACAAGTATATATAATTATGTAATTATATGCTTATACTATTTGTAAAGAAAAGGAAGCGTATTTCATCAGATTTTAGACTGTGTAGTGCTAAACATGAATATTATTATAACAGGAGACTTTAACTGTGATTTAAAGGGCAAGCATAAAAATAAAGGAAATTAATTAAGAAATATGTTAGAAGTTAGTATATGTGGTACGTTAAAACGTTTTGACAAAAATTCATGGACTTACCAATGCAGCATGCATAGACCTGAAATAGATTAGTTTATAGTATCAGAAAGTTTAGTTATAGAGGAAGGGGAGGTAGTTGAAAAAGGATTTTCTGATGATCTTGCAATACGGCTAGTGATAAAGGAAAATAAGGAATATATAAAAATAGACAAAGGAATAAAAAGGATAAATGAAAAAGCATGGAATGAAGAAGGAAAGAGATCACTTATGTAAAGATCATATTACTATGAGAACATTTTATAAAAAAAAAATGGTCTGAATTGTAGATCATATTTAAGAAAAATATTAAAAAAATGTTTTTACAGTAGCTATATGATGTGAGAAATATAGAGAAAAAAATATCAAAGAACATACAATGATGCATAGGAAGATTTAAAATATAATGATAGAAATTTGAGACTAAAATGGAAAGTATTACAGGGGATGCCCCCGGATTTACTAATCTTCCATGCAGGACTAATCTAGTCATGCACGGAAGCGGCAGTTGAAGAGGAGGATGGCAGCGCACCATGCATATTAATGAAGGTGCGCTGCCTGAACTCCAAATGTTACACAGAGCGTGGATGAGTGCAGGGGACGTGTCTGAAAGCAGAGCTCGCAGAATAAACACACCCCTGCAAAGTAGAACAGAAGAATGTGTAAATAAATGAGCGAGACCACTCACAAGTGTCCACACTTCCTCACCAACAGTCCCCATGTGTTCAACAGCAACACTACAGTCAAATAAAATGAAGAATCCCTAATATTTATGTGCTATAAAACACCAAGTACAGCTAACCATAGGTGCGCGGGTTTGCCCATCACCTAGCTACCGTAAAGCAGCCGAAAAGGCTGAAGAGGATAACAAGGAATATATATGCAAATGAAGCAGCACAGCAATAGTGGAGTGGTTAGAGCATCCGCCTAATGAACAGGCATTCCCGGATTGAGTCCCACAGCAGCACAAATTATTTTCCATGGGAAATCTGTATATGAACATAATTTTACATTGTTTTGCTGTATAACCTACAGAATAACAATTAAATGTGAACTGGAGTACTGCATGAAATGCACATGTGAAGTGTTAGTGTCATAATGAATAAGGCACATGTACGCAGGTCTAAGCACAAATAAGCAGCGGTAAGCGTGTCCAAGTGTGCTTGCGCGGGGATAAGCATTGCGCACACAGAGTAAGCAAAGTAGAAGCTAATGAGTGCAAGAAACTGTACCTGGAGGTTAGCAGTGCTTATCATCACGCAAACCCGTGCAAAGCCGCTTACAACTTCTGTAAAGTGCCTTAATCACTCTGGGTCCAATGGCCAAGTTCTGCCCAGCAACAAAATAAACTGCCTCAGCAAGGCTCAGACCCAGGACCCTGTACACCATAGTCACAGTAGTTAACCACTAAGCCATCATAGCAATAGATAAGCGACATTAAGGCCATACATCTCATATGCCCACATGGATTTATATATATATATATATATATATATATATGTTCATAGGTTCACTATTGGCCCTAGGGCCTATATAAGCCTAGCCAAACGGTACCCTGGCTTTTGCCACCCAAGAAAATTATTTTCCTGAGCCCCTGTCAAGCCGAGCCACAGAAGTGACCCCCGGGTGAATTTCCTATCTCCCATCCGATCATCAAGATTTTTCTTGAAGTGTGCTAATGAGGTGCTTTGTTTGATATAGATAGGTAGTTTGTTCCAGAGTATATATGCAGATATATACACACACACACACACATATATATATATATATATATATATATATATATATATATATATATATACAGCTATGATAGGAAACAGCACACAAGAATGACATATGTTCACAGGCTATGCCAATGGAAGTGAGGTGCCCAAGCAAGAAACATGCAACACGTAGCATAACCTTCCTCCCAGCTGGACAGAGGAAACATACATACAAACCCACAAACAATGTAAATTGTCCACTGCTCCCCAGACCACAGGCAGTATGCAACCAGGAGGGTACAGAGTGCACCCATGAAATCTAAATTTAGAACACAGACAGGAGCATCCCTTGTGGGACGCCCCAAAAATTGACATAAAACCAAAGGAAGCCGATGCACCACCCATTTTGGCTGGGTTGTGTACATACCCGGAATACAAGTGTGGGAAAGCCTGATGACCCATGGGTTGAGACAACATATGACATGGGTCCAGTGAAGTGGAGAGTGGGCAGCATGTAATGGTGTGCTCAGACCCGACCTGCACCCAGAGTAAGGATGGGTGCTGTAGAGGAGTTGCGGGTGGGAGGAACTATGGGTACCTAGTTATGGGTCTAGGTGTACAGGTGTTGGCTGATGTGGGTCTATACAGACAGCCCCGGGGATGTGAGCAAAAGTGTTCATTGGGCAGAGGCATTGCCCAATGAGCAGCCACACCCGCTACGAGTCCCACTGCAGCAAAGTCTAATCTACATGGCAAAGAACGGAATAACCAGATGTAGATGTATATATGTAGAGGAATGTGTGTGTATATCTACCCATAGCTACATGAAGATGTACTTCTCCCTCTCCGTAGTACAAATGTATAAATACAGAGACAGAATACATATACATACCCACATATAGATATATACATATGCAGACACCCATACACCCATATGTTGTTAGATGTATATAGACAGCATATACATGTATGCATACATATACAGATATATCTGTATATAGTAATGTATATATATATATATATATATATATATATATATATATATGTGTGTGTGTGTGTGTGTGTGTGTGTGTGTGTGTAAATATACACATGTAAATAGCTAGGATATGATACAGTAGTCATGAATTACATATGTTCACAGGCCATGCAAATGGGGGTGAGGGGTCCAATCAACAAATGTGTAATACATAGCATCAACCATCTCCACCTAGACAGGTGAAACATACAAACACACGATACAAGTAAACACACCACTCCTTCCCAGACCACAGGCAGGATACTACCAGTGGGAGAGACCTGCCAAGTCAAATCTTGAAACAAAGATATCAATGTCCCTTGTGGGACACCCCAAAAATTAATGATCATCTGAGTCAGTCCTTATAATGATTCATCTAACCGGGCTGTAAATGTACATGGACCAGTAGGTTGTGCAAGCCTGATGACCTATGGGTCGACACAAGGTACGACATGGGTCCTGACAAGTGGAGAGTGGGCAGTGTGTAGTGGTGTGGTTAGACCCCACCTGCATCTACAATAAGAATGAGTGCTGTAGAGGAGGGGCAGGTGGGGGAACTATGGGTATGCAATTATGGGCCTAGGCATGCAGGTGTTGACTGGCGCAGTTGTATTAGGACCGCCCCAGGGATGTAAGTAATATTGCTGATTGGGCAGAGCTTATGCCCATACCTCTCAACACCTAAGAGCAAAACCACTGGACAGAACCTAAACCATTGGGGGAACAAATAGGGACAGAAAGCACATATTCCACTTACAACCTTAGAAAGCTGATAGAATAATAGCATGACTCGGATTACTTGTCTGTATTTAATGGTGTCAGTTCCCAGGTATTTGTCAGACAGGTGCAGATTGTAAGAGGAACAAACCAATAGTATGAAAAACTCTGGACAGGCCGAGGATTCTGTATAGTCGACAGGCATGCTGACGACTAACGGGCAGCCATTCCTGATATGGGTCCCACCACAGCACAGTCCAGTTTACATGGCTAAGTAAGGTACAACCATATGTGTTTTTGCATAACTCACTACACAACACCTACGAACACATGGTCACAACACCCCACTGTAGACATGTAAGCAGATGCAATAGGCATCACAAGGTATTATTGTAGTCCTCACCCCCACCCAGGGCTGTGAGTGTCTGACGCAAACACCAAATGCAGTGCATATGCACAGCTGTTGTCATAGACAACATGGCCAGCTGTGGACCTTCTCTGCAGCTATCCTGCACATCCCTGGATAATCCCCCTACTAACACCCCCCTTTGTGCCCCATGCACAACACTTACCTATCAGCCCCTGTTCCATTTCTATTAATGTCTACAGGTACACGTAGGTGACACCCTCTTCCTCACTATATTGCCAGTATCTGGAAACCCAACCCACTTGTAGTATCACAGCTGTCCCACAGGACACATGTAACTAACACATGAAGGAACACCACAAGCACACCTGGAGCAGCACAGGCTTACCACCTTGCAAACCCCCCCACCTCACACTCTATACCACTACATCAACTAGTGATACCGACACCTCTTGTCCTGCCTCGCATGCAAATCCCAACATCCGACATACCTTCCCTATTGCCCCCCATCCAATTATACCTACGGGCTACTATACAGTTACAATGTCACCCCAACTACCTACCTGCCTACTCCCTAGCTATTCACCTCTATTGTTCCACACAGGTAAGGAATAACTACACCTACCCCAAATACCTGCATGTAAGCTACCCAGACCTGTGAAACAGGAATCCTATCTCACCTTAAACCAACCTTTGTCACCAGCCATACCTGACATGTAAACCTGACCTAAGCATAGATAATACCGACAGTTCAATATAAAGTAAACATGAATAATGAGGGGCGTAGCTATGTTATGTCTGTTACCCTCTATGAATGTGAACACCCCGTATTAATTGGGATACGTAGATGGGGTCAATGTAGAGATCTATACCCCGGACCACCACTGACAATGGACAAGCATACAGTCCTACTGCCCCGGTTGACAGATGTGAGCAAAATGCACAACGTTGCTCGTGTGTATGCGGGAGCAAGCGGGTGTAAGCCTGTTTGGCTGCCGGTATGCGAGTACTACACTGGTGAAGCACTGCAGAGGCTAACTGAGTGCAAGACACCACAACCAGAGGTTAGTAATGCTGTGCTTTACGCAAAACAAACGCATACCCGCCTACAAATGTTGTACAGTGCCTTAGTCACCCTGTAGCCAACAGCTGTTGTCATGGCCATTAACAAAATAATCTGCACTGCCAGGTTGCAAACCCCCGACCCTGCACACTATAGTTGATGTGAGTTCCAGTAAGCCATGGCAGATACACATTCAGCTGCTGTGATCACAAACGCATCATCCAGCACAGGCATCCAACAGTATTGGAAATGTATATAATTATGTAGATGTATGTGCATGTGTATGTACAGATATAATATAATATATATATATATATATATATATATATATATATATATATATATATATATATATATATATATGAAGAATGAACGTCGTGACACTAAAGCATACAAAAAGAATGAGAAGGAAAAAAACCAGCAAGTCCTGTATTATTTAGTGCTGTCATCTTATGTCATATCAAGCTGGGCAGGGGTGAGCAAATCATTGCTTCTCAAACCACAGGCAGGATACTACCAGTGGGAGTAACATTGTCCACCTGCTAAGTCTACCTTACAAACAATTACAGGGTAGTCCCTGGTGGGACTACCCAAAAATTGTGAGTTGTTTGGACTTCCGACCAGTACACAAGCCAGGGCAGATATGTTCAAGGACTAAAAGGTTTGGAGAGCCTGATGATACATGGGTGGAGACAACATACATGTAGGGTCCCTAGGGCTGGGGAGAGGGCAATGTGTGAAGGTGTGTTATGGCTGGGATAGCAAATGAAGAATGGATGGTTTGTGTGTATGTGGAACTCAGGTGAGGTGAAGGAACCATGAGTATGAAATATGGATCCAGGCATGTCAGGGTCAGATGGCTGGTTTTAATTGGGCCGCCTTGTGGAGGTCAGCGAGTTTGTTATACATATATATGCATACACACATACATACATGTATATGTAGAAGTACATTAATTGTACCACATTCATTCCTTTTGTATACATAAATAACATGAAAGTGCCCCTACAAACCTCTACAGTAGATAGAATAATAGGTTGTGCATAACCATACATGTGATAGGTTCATAGGTAGGTACTAGGCTATCTGCTGAAGGGCATTTATAAGCCTAGGGAAGGTGTGTTGGCTCACGCTGCCCCATTGATCAATTTACTGGGCCTCTGTCAAGCAGAGCTATTGAACTGATCCCAGTATGTCTCAATCTTTGACCCCCCCACCCCCAATTATATTAGGCTTTGGCTAGACTTCTTAGATTAAGAGGTCGAGAGGTATGATTCTTGTGTATGTTTAGTTGTGTTGTTTGGCCTCTAAGGTTCAAGTCATGACTGAATAGAGTCCTGACTCCTTGGAACAGTCTGCATACTCGGTTAACAGATGTTAAATAAACATTTATTCATAGCCCAGACAGAAAAGACGGTGACCCCCTTCTCTGCACTGTGGCTTATGTATCCCGACTCAATTCCATGCCAAATGCATGGCCTTTGTAACAGTGCAGGCCTTACTTAGACTGTCATGAAATGGTTGTCATATATATATATATATATATATATATATATATATATATATATATATATCTTTATGTCTTTGCGACATTTCCACGATTCTGCTGGGATATAAACATCTAAGACAAAATAAGCTGTTGTTTTGTTTCCGTTGAATATTGCAGTACTATAGTATTAGAGTTACTAAAAGATAGAGGGAAGGGACGAATCTGCAATAATTCAGAGTTGTGTATTCCAATCGCTAAACCGGTCCTATTTGTAATATAATGTTGCCGAACTCATACATCATTGGTTTACATGTGTAACGTGTGCGTTATCATATAGTCTAAGTTATTAATTTATTTTAGTGTCTTGTTAACTGGAGTAATGAAGTGATGAAGTATAGAGTCTAACCTTGAAATAAAGACATGTGTGTCCCAGGTAGGACAACCCAAACATTGGGAATAGTGTCCTAGTGGTCACTCATATCACCAATGTCTGTGGACTAAAAGGTTGGGATGTCTGAGGATACTTGGACTGAGTCAACCTATGGGATGAGTCCAGAGAAGTAGGGAGTAGCCAATGTTTAGTGGTGTAGATACACTGTGTTTCCAACTGGAGAATGGATGACTGATGTGTCAGTGACATGTTGAGGTTGGGTGTTTGGGGAACTAGGATCCATGGGTATATGGGTATATATGCAAATGAAGTAGCACAGCAATAGTGCAGTGGTTAGAGCACACGCCTAACGACCAGGCATTCCCGGTTCGAGTCCCACTGCAGCACATATCATTTTCCATGTGAAAGCTATATATGAACATGTTTGTACATCTTTTTGCTGTAAAACTTCCATAATAACATTTAAATGTGAACTGGAGTACTGTATGAAATGCACATGTGAAGTGTCAGTGTCATAATGTATTTAGGCAGTAGTACACAGGTTTAAGCACAGATAAGCAGTAGTAAGTGTGTTTAAGTGTGTTTGCATAGGGGTAAGCACTGCTAAAGTCTGGTTACAGTTTCTTATACTCAGTTACCTGCTGAATTGCTTAACCTGTGTAGGCATTGCTTAGCTTCACGCAAACCTGCACAACCTTGCTTACAACTGCTTAAGAGTGCCTCAGTCACTCTGTAGCCAATGTCCCTTGTTCTGCTCAGCAACAAAATAAACTGCTTCCCCAATGCTCGAACCCAGGACCCTGCACTCAATACACAAAGTGATTTACCACTAAACCATGGCAAATATGCATAACCTGATGTTTTCACAAACATACCCTGCAGCACAAGCAGTCAAAGAAGTCTGGACAAAGTATGCCACACTGTGGGTACAAACAGGGATATATGTCAACTAATGCTTGGTTACACCAAATTGTTGCTAGATACATAGTTATATGCATTAGAACACATATGTAGAAGGAGATGAAGTCTGAAACACAAAAGTGTTGCCACTAGTTACTGACTTCAATGTTGTGATCATCCATGACAATTGCCAAGTGAATAAGGAACAGGCCATAATATGAGCTGGACATGCATGGACATATGGACAGATATATCTGGAAATGTAGACAGATAGACAGCTATATATAGATATATATATTAATGTATGACTCACAAATAATCATAAGCAGCACTTGTATATGGATACATACATATGGTCATATGTATGTCTATATATATATATATATATATATATATATATATATATATATATATGCATCTACTGCTTTTCATTGAATACCACGTTGAATATGCACAGTTACGAGAAAGTGCACTTATTCGAAAGTGCACTTTCACGAACTCAGCTTCTGCGAACGGATTGCACCACAGTGGAGGACAGTAAGAAAACCTGCTATGTCCTCCACTGTGGTGCAGTAGTCACGGACCTTAGGGTTAGGGCGCGGGTCATGGTAAGGGGATAGTCCTACTAGCTATCCCCTTACCATGACCCGCACCCTAACCCTAAGGTCCGTGACTACTGCACTAAACGGCAGTATGTAGCCCATTCGCTGAAGCGGGTTTCACAAAAGTGCACTTTCGATTTAGTGCACTTTCGCGTAACCCAGGGTCTACTGTGTGAGTTTGAAGAAGTGTATTTTTGAACTTATACAGTAGACCCATATATATATATATATCTATCTATAGATACATATATATATATATATATATATATATATATATATATATATATATATATATATATATATATATATATATATAGATATAGCCATATGACATATATATAGGTACATACACATATACACAGACTAAAGGTATCAGTAGCCATACATATGTAGAGGTAGTATGGAAGTACTGGGTGCAAAGTATATCCCTCAGCCACAAGTCCCTCAGCTGGCACCTGTGAAATGTGTAGTGTGGCAACCATTCCCAGAAATGAGAATACTGACATTAAACATATACCCATCCACAACTCAAAGGACATGACACGACACACAGGTATGCATACATAGATAACCTGTATTCCTGTACTATACAATAATGTATGCCAGTACTGACACCACATAAGGTTGAAATATGTAATCAGTCATGAATGCAAGGCCCACACAAAATAGTAGGTGCAAGCAATGTGTGTATATATATCATACTATGCTGTCTAGGCCAAGGCCTGTAAGTAGTACAACAGTAGGAACAGGATTTGCCTTCAGGATATGTAACAATCAATAATTACAGATGTAGTTCAGCAGACTTTAATTACACCCTATAGTCAAGCCCTAGGGGGAAAGCTAGCACTTGTGTTAATGTCACAGTATCTTGTACATATCATTGCTTAACCTAACACCTCACTATCAAACTGAATGACCCTCATCTTAAGAGTTATATCACTGGAAAGGTGCCATAGCCTAGGTTAATGGCATAGAACCCCCCCCCCTCCCATAAAAGGCTGTACAAGGGCAAGGAACACTGTGTACCACACACTTACCTTAGGAATGTACAAGGGTACAAATGTGTTCACCAGCTGTTGCCCCCATATATATGGACATGGCCCAATGGTTGGTGTGGGAGTCCATGACATGACTGGGATGATAGCAGTAATGCTAGCGGTAAATAATGTATCACAGTGGGACAAAGACTTGCATAAATGTGAAGGACAGAGGCAGGAACATAGGGCCATATTTGCATTATTGCTGTTACACACCCAGGAAATTGCTGGTGTTACAGGAGTTGTTGCAGCATACCCATATGCAGAGATACGACATTGAAATACGAATGGATGTAGCCATGTACTGATAGCACTCAACAGACAGAATGCCACAGATATATGTGGGACAATACCTGTGTGGTGCACAGACAAAACCTAACAGCCAATCACCCTGGTATCTTACAGACAGGCCCACAGTTGAGAGCTATGCAGACAGACAACATTCCATGAAATAGTACCATGTACACAGAAACCCTTTAAGAACAGCAAGATACATTGCACACAACAACACTACTCATGTGGTCGTTAGGTCTGGAACCTTACCCAAATGTGGATATGGCCTGTGTCTGCAGGTTCTGCTGTAAGAGGTATTGCTACCTGCTGTCTGTAACACTGATGTCCACACACAGGAATTATGTCTTCTGTACTGTAGAGATGAAGGGACAACGCCCACAGAAGGCAGCAATTTATAGTAAAGGGTTGCTATGACAGTGGTTATCTGAATTACTACACAGCAGGCTGCATGCAATTAGCAACTGGTGGACACTGACTGGTGCAGAGGCCACCACCTGATCATGTGCAATACCAACAAAAGCATGCTGCAATCTATTCAAACCAGCTCAATCACTCTACTGGAGAGGCTGAGAGAGAGAGAGAGAGAGAGAGAGAGAGAGAAGGAAAAAAAAAATACGTCAAGAAAGTTCACAAAGCTCAGGGTTGTGTTACAGTGGAAACTGCATAACAGGTATGTGAAACAGATATGCATTTACTGTCATGTAGTATATGGCATAGAATAATAGGATGTATACTGTGAAAGGATGTATATGTGCCATCAGTACATGTTCCTGTAATGCAGTTGTGCTCAACAACTGCATTGGACAGTAGTATTAGTCCCTGTGAGCAGTGGGACATACCTGTCAAATGTGCAGACCAGCAGTGAATGGCAAGGATGTGACCCATGATATCTGTGTTCTGTAAATTACTGTGGCCAATGGCTGGTGGGGGTATTAATACTGCCATGATAGACACATGTGTGAGAGACCACACCACCTGCAGGACAATCATGCCAGAGTGTAGCATAGCATGCACACACTGCCATAGCAGTATAATATGCTCATCTAAAGTATGTCACCATATATACCCCCATAATGTTAGTCTGTGTTTACATGTGACACCTGTCTGTGTTGCAGCAAGGCAGAACAGTTCAGCTGTGAAGTAAAGAGGGTACATGAGTGCGGTCCAGATGTTTGTACGCACCCCACATACAGATACATATATGTGTGATACATATTCACAGCTGTATATGTGTACAGAACCTCAGACAGTTATACACATATATATAGGTATATAAACAACACAAAATGATATCTACACATATATGCACATATGCATGTATACATATACATATATATATATATATATATATATATATATATATATATATATATATATATATATGTATACAGACATGTGTGTGTATATATATATATATATATATATATATATATATATATATATATATATATATATATATCTATATATCTAGATAGATATATATATATATATATATATATATATATATATATATATATATATAGCTATATATATATATATATATATATATATATATATATATATATATATATATATATATATATATATATATATCTGCGTGTGTGTGTGTGTGTGTGTATATATAAACATATATATATATATATATATATATATATATGTATGGCAATACATTTTCCCTGCCATGACATGTGTGAGAGAACATCACACATCAATACACAACATACCTACATACCAGTACATGGCTGCAAGATGGAGTGTGGAGTGAGGTGTGTAACCCATTTTGGGAACACATTGCAATTATATTGGATGGTGGGGTATATATGGTGGTGAAGGGTATTATGCACATGTTGGTATGTAGGTCTGGTTGGATGACAAACAAGACAGCATACAGGGCTGGTATATGGCACATGTGGTGGTTAAGCACTGCAGACTGGTAGTTACATTTGGAATGTGGAGGCCATTGAGCCCCCACATGGGAACAAAGGGAACATGATAGCCACCCATGGACAGTCATGACAGCATCTACATGGACATAAAGGTGCCTGGGCTGTGTGCTGGGCAGGAAGGCCATTCATGTCGAACTGTGTGTATGTGTACTGCATGCCTCTAGGTGATGTAGCACATACCTCATGTCACTGTGGACCTCCCTATCCCAATACCCACGACTTACCTGGGTGACAGACACATGTCTTTGTGTGCTCCATGGGGGGGATACCATCCCCTGTGGTGGTTCCACATGAAGGTAGTGATTGAACAGTAGAAAATAAGGTTCCATGGTGGGCCATGGATGTGATGTGGACTGGTAACATGTGCACATTGGGTTGGAGTGGTGCTCCTGCTGGCAAATAACCCCTACACATACTGGTGTGTAACTGTCATGGAACATTTGTGGGCTGTAATAGTCCACACAATCCCAGAACATGTCCAACAGCATGCATAGATATCCCCAATTCTAGAGAATGGCAAATGTATAGCAATCACATAGCAGGCCTACCACATGCATATGTGGAAACATAGTGGCAGTGACAATGGCATGCAGGTGAAATACCCTGTAACAGCCCTGCAACTCTAGTGTCCCCACAGGGAGCATGTTTATAACCACATAGCAGAAGGTGTTGTACAATACAATATATGGCCCAATGGTACACATACTGGACACATACCAGTAGCGTAGTGTGAACATTATGTTGGAGCTGATATGGTGGCGGGAGACTGATATGTGTATTGTATGATGGTAAACTTTGCATATGAGTTGCTCAGACATATTCCCATAATTATGTCCTTCAGGGAGTATGGCACATCCGAGAAACCCTGTGTACAGTGCCGCTGAGGAGGAGATCATCATCAACAGCATGATCCACAACTATAATTTGCTCTTCTCATGGACAGGCATGGATCAGCAGGAGAGAACAGCTATGTGGTATGATGTGGTCCGCAGGGTCAATGAGGTGGGGTTGCACAGCTGAACCTATGAGCAGGTCCACCACCATTGTAATGACCTGCTCCTGCAAGTACAAAGTCGTGCCGCTACCATGTTTGGTGACCACCTTGCAATGGGGGGGGGGCATAACATCCATCCCCTCCTCACCAGAGTGGAGGAGCTGCTCATCAGCCTGGAAGCACCTGCCCACCCGCAAGAGCTCCAGACCTATACGGTCATGGAGGTGGGTGCTACTCACACACCACACATTGAGCATGCAGGTAAGGTTCCAGGCCATATCAGTAGACTACTGTATTGTATGCATCTGTATAGGTAGACCATGCATGTGTGAGATGTGGGGTATGTTGCTGTGTAGTACTGATAAGCAGTAATGCATAAACTGTAGTACTGTGGACTTCAGCTGTTGTTGTACTGTGATATTGCAGCCACCCTGTAGCAATGTCACAGCTGTGGCCACTGACATCAACTCTATCCCATGTCATTGTAGGTACCTCTGGGATACCAGCAAGGCAGCAGCTGGATCTCGGTGAATATGGTTTAAGGTTATGCTTGGCAATTCACTGTGCATGTCATATCTAAGGTGTAGGCCATGTACACATCTAACACACCTACCCATAATGCATGCTGTACATGTGCACTGACACAGCACACACCTCACTAATGAGATTACCAGCTTCAAACACATGCGATACACAGTCCATCTCAGACAACTGTGCCTACACTCCAGTGCAAATTGCCCAGGCACAGCTGACATCTGCCCAACATACACAGCTATGTCATACACAGAGCAGTTGAACATGCTGCATATAACGACATCCCACTCCCTCTGCTAACACACGCTCCAAGGTCCTAAACCTAATCAACACATTACACAGAACATACTGGAGGGATAGGGCCCTTTCCTGGGGAATCACCACCCTCTGGCAGGGACTACCCATACATGGCAGGCAATGCCACTCATTGACCCTCTTGACAGAAACACTTGCCAATTGGATGGGGAATGGGGAATACACCCTGGGTAGCATGTGTGTGCCACAGCCTCACAGGGGCACAGGGGGAATAACATCAGTGGGTGGTGCATGGCAGGGAACCCCTGTGGCTAGGTATATGTAGGCCCCAGGACCAATAGAACAGTACTCACCTATGAACCTTTGAGTACCACAGGCAACATCAGCCAGGGCCCAATCATGGTCAATAGTGGTCTCTACACTCACCATAGTTACAGTACAATGTTTGCGTGGTTGGTCTAATGGTAATCTACCACTCATACATACATGCATCACTGATGATGACTTATGTGAGTACACATCAAGCAGTCACTAAACACATGTATCCACACGTGATCCAGGAACACACAGAGGCTGTGAGCAACAACGGAAACACAACGGAAACACAGGGACACATCCTGCAATGGTGTGCACACCCGTGAGGTATGGTGCACAGTACATGCCAGGATGCTGAACGGATGCACAGCAATGCTGTGGACATGGGTGCAGTGGGTTCCAGGGGGAGGGCCATCACCTACAAACAGAAGCCATGCATCACAGCCATGGAGAATGTTGATAACAGGGATTGACTACAGTTGCACTGCATGCTGTTCAGCCCCACTTGTTCTGCATGCTGTCATGTGTATTCACAGGTATGTGTATGATACTGCACTGCACCATCGCCTGCTATTCTGTGTGTTATGGGGTTGCAGGAGCTGTCTGTAGGTGCTGTATGATATAGTGTATGGGTTGCCATGTATGTCAACTGCATGTGTGTATGTTTGTGAGTGTGGCCATGTCTGCACACACACACATGTGTGTGTGTGTGTGTGTGTGTGTGTGTGTGTGTGTGTGTGTGTGTGTGTGTGTGTGCATGTATTTACTGTTTAATGGTGATGTACAGGTCTTACAGTCTGTATCCTGTTTTCCTCTCACAAGTGGAGAGGTGGGGCAGTGTCTCCCCCGCGGGGAATCTGATGTCATTGATACAGACAGTGACCATGAGGATAGGTGTGTTGAGGCACAGGAAGGTTCATCAGGGGCTACAGCTGGACCACCAATTGACAACCTACACATATCCACATTATCCACATACACAGTCACACTGCCTCTACACACCTCATCACCATTGGCCCTAGCTGAGGGACAGCCTACAGTTGGCATGGGCCAGGACAGTGTGGTATCTATGGCACGTGTGTCAGGACACAGCAGCCATAGCCAGAAGTCTGGCGGGGTATCATATAGGCAGATGTGCAGGGGTGCTCGTAAGGGCACTGCTGGACATCATGCACCTGGCAGACGTGCAACCCCTATTTCAACCACACACATGTTCCAGACTGTCATGGAGGCACAGTCATGAATGGAACGGTACACCAGCCTGGGTCTAAGGGTGCAGAGGGCTCATCACACCTCTGTAACTGACAGCATCCATGACCTAGCTGGTGCCATCCATAATTACACCAAAGTTATGGATAGACGGTGGGGTGAGACATTGGAACTCATCCAAAATATCATGTCCCTGCATCAGGACAGGGCGGGATGGTTGCGACGGCCACATGGATGCATGCCAGCAACACCAGCAGCTGGAGGTTGCCATGGACATCCAAACAGTCACAGCTGCTCCTGTAGTGGCAGTACCAGCCCCAGCACTGTGGGGGGGGGCTGTCCACAACCCATCAGAGCAGACCATGTGCATGTAGCCCTGGCCAGTCCCAGGAGGGACCTGGATCCAGTGGATGTCTGTAAAACTTGGGGGAAAGTTCTCGGTCTGGCTCTGTACCTGATAGTGCTTGTAGCACCCCTGCCAGGCACAGGTCCCGTGTCCATGGCCGATGACAGTGAACTGCAAACCCTGCCAGGTACAGTCTTCAGCTGTCCCACAATTCCCTGTATAGGGCAGCCACATAGAGGAACTGTGTGCATGCAGACGCACACACATAAACAATGAACCTACATACAACTACATACCTACACACATGACATCACCAGTGGCCCATAACAATACTCAGCCCCCCTCACACACATACATGTTGTCAATTGTATGGCTCAGCCTAGGCCTTTGGCAAGTCAACAACACACCCTGTGCATATGATGATACCTGTGCCACTGCCTGACATCATAACATTTATGCAGGGACAGGCTAACATGGTTCTGATGCACAGGGTGACTGTACAACAGCGTAGCAATGGAATGATGTGTAGCATGCTGTCAGCAGTAAAGTGAAATGCTAATATCTTGGAAGGTGTAGCTGTGCAGCCATGATGCATCCTAGCTTTATTTAACAATGTTGTATTGTTGTCACCAGTATCTGTTCAAATTGTGTTGTGTTTGTCCATGTGCCACATGGCTGATGGGTGTAATGGTGTCAGCAGGCCTTCTACAGTGGACACCAGTGAGTGTAGTGGGTGGTACACATGCCAGGCTGGGTACAACACACAGTGTCTTTGGTTAGGATGCAGTACAGGTACAGGACTGTACACATGGAGGTATGTCCCCGTGCAGGTAACACATCTGTTGCACATGTAATCCCACCAAGACAGCATTGGCATAATCACACAGTGGTATATGTGCGGTCTGCAATGTGGATGGCATTGAACATGCTAACAGCAGGGTGGTATGTCCCCCTCCCCACTCCACTGCGATCCTCACCTAAGTAACATGTGTGTGCCAATGCCGGTAGCATAGCCCTACCCTTAGGAGTGTGTGAGGCGCTCGACTACTGTGAATGGTGTAGACAACAACTAACAACCTGATTACATACACTGTACAGTATTACAGACAGCTATGTGGGGGGATAGTTGCAATAGTAACTGCAATGATGGAATTTGTTTCCACAACAGCCACACCCAGTGAGTTATAGCAACACCAGTAGTGCTGCACACCTCAACAGGAGGGCATTGACACATCTATGACCTGTGAAGGACTGTATGTCCACAGGATGGTGCCTGTGGTATGTTGACATATGCCAAGCAGTCCTGGTGGAAACATAACCTGTGAATGGAGGTAGAACCCGTAACAACTACACACATTCCTACAAGCGGGATGGTGTTCAAAAGCCTGCTATGATGTATATAGGCATTGTGCACCTCCTAACCCTCATCTACACCTGCCATGATTGGATTGAGGAGGTATACGGGGTTCAGGTTGTATTCTCTACCTTTGACAAGTCCAACATTGGCAGGGTCCCATGTGTTGAGATAACCAGTGACATTGGCCATGGGTTAATTGATGGTATGTTCCACGTCCCTGCAGACCATGGTCATCTGGCTACCGGGTGGTAGTTCCCAGCTGACATGGTGGGTTTGTGGATGTCCTTGCCAACATTGGTGAAACCATTGTCAGGTGTAGGGCAATTGGATTGTATGAAGGATCCCAGCTACTTACTGCACCTGCCCAGGGGGTTCCCCCAACCATGACATGTCACTTTACTGTACTGCATGATATGTTAATAATGCCAGCCTTACATCCTACCAGTGGGATGGAGTACTGTTAACGTGTACTGCTCTTGTCTTGTAGGGTCCTGCTTATGGGATCTGTTAAGGTTGGTATTGCATTGCAGGCCAGACTTATTTGGCTGAGGGGGGCGGGTACCTATCCATGCCAGATGTATATTGTTTGGGTCTCTCAAACCCATCAATGTGGTATGTTGATATATATGTTGTAGTTAACTTCCCAGTTCTATCTACAGATGTATGTCCATATATGCTTATATTGATATATATGTGTTCACCTTTGACAGGGGGACAATCATTCCTTTGAACGGCCCTTTCTGCAAACAGAAAGGACTAACCAGTCATTTCTTATTGCACCACAGTTAATAGAATGGCAGTTCTACAGGCACCTTTGCTAACAGTCAAACTGCAAGTTGGAATGCATATCGCACTGGCAGGGTGCATGACTCCCTGCACCCCCCTCTGGATGGCCAGGCCCCCCACAACCACCCTACTGTGATATACGAACCCCTA